>NW_009910535.1:0-19610 GCF_000696875.1 Nestor notabilis
CGTCCTCTTGGGAGATACTCACCTTGGCAATTGCTTTGGTCTGCTTCATAAAATAATGTTACTTCATTCATAACTCATTGACATTCACATACCTAGTCTATCTAGTCTATCTTTCTCTGTGAGTTCTCATTTTTTCTGTTTATTTTGGTTCCTGCTGCTGCATTCTGCATTATTAGTAGCAGACTGCTCTATTTTACATTTACAAACTAGGAATTTGGGAAGAAAAGGCTCCAAGGGAGTCTCCTGATTAATGAAATCCAGTCTATTTCATTGCAATAACTAGGAAATAAGAATTTTGTTCAGAAAGTTCTCCACAACATCCAGGATAGACCCTGCTATTTTTCCTGGTGCGCAAAACTTCCCTGTAGCTTGGAGACAACCTTAAGATCTACAGTAAAGTAGCAAAAGCCAAATCTACAATATGCTACAGGAAGACAGAAGAAACTTCATGATCATCACAAGTACCCTAAACTCTCAGAATGGAATCTATTCACAACAAAATCCAAGGTCATATTAGAACATGTACACATTGTGTGCTACAGAAGAGGCCAAAGACCCAACTAACAATCAGAATTGGGGATTAACATTTCCTTTTTTACCTCAAAAAAGCAATCTGATGAAGATAGAAAGAGCAATCAGGTCATATTATTTCTAAACATGACTAATCACATTTGCTTGGGAAAAAGGAAAGTAAAAACACACACACACAAAACCTCAAAGCAAACCCAAACATATATAAATAGTCAGTCTTAGGATGGGAGAAATTCTTTTTCTCTTAGTTCATACTGACAATCACCCTGGTAGATACTCTGAGATTTAGGATTAATGTACCGTTGAAAATACATAGTGTCTTTTTGAAACCTGAGAGATGCAAAAAAAAGACCTGAAAATTCAAAGGAGAAACTGGGCTTTTGTTCTCCCATTTATTGAAACATATCTTCAGGAATCTCTCCTATTATTTTGTCGTGAGTGCTCCTCTCATCATTTTTGCGACCATGTCTTCCTGTTTGGTTCAGACTGCTTTGACAGCTAAAAATTTCCTTTTAATTTCTGCAACTTACTCCTCCAAAAAATAAACGGTAGCAACTAGTTACTGAAGCTTTCAAGAACACTGTAACTCTTATCAAAGTCAAAGTGTAAAAGACCTTGATTTCTTACCATATTCTTTTTCTTTTATATGTCACAGAGACATAGGAACCCACAGGGAATTTGGAAAGAATTGCAGCCAGTCAGGGAAGTGAATTCAGCATTTTAGATGCTATGTGTGGAATCTCTTCCAGAAATACTGAGAGCACTGAACGCAGTTGATTTAGAGGATGGACATTTTATTCGTTACATTATATTTTTTGTTTCAATAAAAAGGAATGTTCTAGGAAGGCATATCTTTGCTGTTGAAAGTTAAATATAATGTTCTTACAGATTTCCTTTAAGCATAAGGTCAGGTGTTGAGCAATTACTGTCAACAACCACTTCTAAATAAAAAAATTCTCTTTGAGAAACTCTATCGCCTTTCAGGCACCAGCGCATATTTAAAGTGCATGTTTAAAGTGTATGTAATAGATATTTAAAAAAAAAAGTGTATGTAACAGAGATCATTATTTTAAAGCCACTAAAATAAAGCACAATAAACTAAAATTTTTTATCTTCCTTAATCCAAATGAAAAACCTATTTGTCCCTCAGCTTCTTTTACTCTTGGCTGTATGTGTAAAAATAAAGTCAAAGAACAGGACAGAACCAAGCAGAAGCACCTGAAGCCTGGGGCATTTGATGCAGTTAATGATGACTATTAGGAATAAAGACACAGATGTCACTTAAAGAATGGCCTGAATTTTTGAGACTTCCACTATATAGTTCATGTAGCCTCACAAACTTACCATATGGTTACCTCTTGGGGCACGTCTACACAAATTGGTTTATCTGAAACTGAGATGCACTGAAGCAAAAGCTATAGTGTAACTGCTCTGATGCAATTGCATCTGAGATAACTGCCAAAGCATGCTGCTTCTCAAATTATTATTTCTACATGAGGGAAACTTATCTCAAAGCATGTGCTCAAGCATGGTAGGTAGTTTTGCTATGTTTTTGAACTGCTGCCTTGTCATAGCCACCGTGGGATTGTCCCTGCTGCAGCAAAGGAAGAATACTCGAACTACACTAGTGTTTTAGATCAAAATCATATTCCTATTCTTGACTTATGTCACAGGCCTCACAATTCATAAATTAGAAGACCTTATAGAGTTCCAGGACTCAGTCCTACCAAAAAAGAAATATTCAGATTTTCAGGAAGTATATTCTTTATAACAACATGGCGGGGGGGGGGGGGGGGGGGGGGGGGGGGGGGGAAGTGTAAGTATTTCTTTCCTTTTTATTTAGGATTTACTACCGTGTGTGCTGCAACCTTGCACTTAGTATCTGGTGAACAGATAGACCTGCCTAATGAACAAACAAGCAGCTATGAGATGTGCAGTGTACCTTTGGGAGACAGAAATGATTGTTTAGTGGGCAGCTAGGCAGTATCTAGAGTTAGTGCTCAATACAGTAACTGTGGGAAGAAAAACAGAGTATTTTGCTGAAATCTGTGATACAGGGACAAAACAATGTGACTATCCATAGTGAATAGCTTGCCTGTATGTGACAGCACCTGTGGGCATATTATCTTCTGTTTTTTACTCCACACGGGAGCCCATATTTTGACTATAGGAAGGTACCTAAGTACACTTTTCCTGTCTGCATGGTTTTTAAAATTCAGGCAACAGCATATCAAAAATTTTTTCAGGGACATCTTAGACCTTCATAATTTGTTCACTAGGCTTTCCTCAGCATGACACAATGATATCCTCAGTGATTAGTGCATACAATTTTAAGGTCTTTGGAAGCTCACTGGCCATCTGAAGCACAGCAGTGTATGTCTGCTCTGAAAACACATACTCCAAACTTCATGTACTTTCAGCTTTTAAAGTTTAACATGAGGAAGCCAAAATCCATATTTCTGAAGATAAAAGATCATAAGCCTTTGTGAACATATGGTTATGAAGGCTTAGACAGACCTCGTCTATTTGAAAGGTCTCATGTATTTCATATGCAGCATCCTTGGATAGTAGGCGAACCTTTTTGCCTTTCAATGGTAAAACTTAATATGAAGCAAATGTAAATAAACAAACAAACTCTAATTTTTCATAATTGTTCAAATAAGACATTATCACAAAAGGACAATGCTCTAGAAATTCTATGAGAGAGATTAACTTTTTCTGTGTGGCAGGTAGACTATTTACATATGAAAGCAGGATCCAGAGCACTTCCATGTTCGTGCTAAGGAGAAAACAAATCTTTGCTTTATCCATTCTGAGTTAGACTTCTACAAGAAAATATTTAAATGAATAAGCCAGAAGCCAGAGTTGAAGGAATCACTTCCCAAATACACTGAGGATTAGCGCAGTAGTGAAATATACAGGCAGTCTATGTAGGCTTACATGAGTTAGAGGGGCTCAAAGGCATTTGGTTCCCCAGGTTAACTGTTTTTTCTGTCAGGCAGGACTCAGGAGACCAATGTGAATCCATTCTGTTGGGCTCACATGAGTGATATAGGATGAATTGAAATGAGGAGGGACAGATGGTGAATAAAAACTTTGAAACATACACTCTAGGTATACTTATTTTCATAATCCTCTTCACTACCTTTGTGTTTTTATCTTCATCAATCCTGCATCTGCCAGTTAGGATCTGCCCAATTAAAATGAGGCCCTGTTCTGTCAAGTGCCGTGTGAGATTGAATCCCAATCTCAATATTGCAATGTATGTCCTTGATCCATGAGATGAAACATAAAGGTGTCTTCAGAGAGTTATTTTGACTAGTGGAACACAGCCATCATTTGGTAGTTAGTGAAAGACAGATTCACCCTGTAATCTAAGAACTTTTGGTTATATTTTTTAAGTTTTAAATTCCATTTTACATTCCCCATCTTCTGTATTATAGATTTGTCCACATCATGAGAGTCACTTTGTAATGAGATAAGAGACATATATGAAGGGTAGTAATAAGTTTAATATGCAGTCTGCACTTTTTAATTTTCTGCCTGTTTATGCTGTAGATAACACTCATGTTCAATTCCTTGCAAGATTGTGAATAACATTGATAAAGGATTTGCAAATAACAACCTTGAAGATTTATTGTTTTGTTAAATTTATAGCTTTGTTGCTTTTGAAAGACACAATATATTAGTGGGAAATAATATCAATTTTCACTGACTTCTTGCACTAACACCTATTGCTATCAAAAATTGCTATCTACTTTGTTGCATAACTATGCTAAATTCTTCTTTACCGTGTTTCACATCTGAAGAAATTCCATACCCAATCTTGTGTGGTTTTCCCTATGCATGTCAGTCTTGCTTATATCCTCAGACTGCTAAGACTGAAATAATAATACTGAATTTTGAGTTTGTCAAGTGAAATAAGGAAGCTCCCTACAGAGATTAGATAAGGACAGCAATATGTTCAGACATGTTCTGGATGTATCATGAAGCTTGGTGGGACTGATAAATTTACTCATGTGTAAAACATTCTTGCAAGTATGTTAGAATCTCACAGTGACAAAAGAATTCAATTTTAGGTTGGAAAGCATTTTTTGAGAGCAATTTAATTTCATACACAATTTATTCTAACTGTGGTCTGCTACTGAAAGGGCAATTAACTGTGTTCCACCTAACACTGCTTGCTAACTTTTATTGCTACCCTTGCAAACATCTAGGACATGCTGACTGAAGAGTTTGACCTGTTTGGAAAGTAACAAATTAAAACTAGCTTTCTGTTGGATTACCAAAAGGATATCCAGAGTTGGAAGGGACCCAGGAGGATCGTAATTTCAGCTTCTGACTAGTGTAGCTCACCCATTATTTATTCTTGTTTAAAGCAATACAAAGTAACACTCGGGAATCAGGAGCACCTTGCATATTTTGACAAGTTATATCAGCTCTCCACAAAAGCTCCCTGGATCATATTTGTACCCTGGATCATATTGGACAAAAATATAGAATAGACTACTTCAGTTGAAAGGGACTTACAACGGTCATCTAGTCTAACTTCCTGACCAGTCCAGGGCTGGCCAAAAGTTGAAGCATGTTGAATACAGCAGGTTACTCAGCAATTTTGACCGCTGGTTATGTTGTGTTTGAAAAACCCCCAGATGTCATTTGCCCTCTTGGCTGCCAGGACACACTGCTGATTCCTATTGAATCTGCTGCCAACCAGCACCCTCAGATCCCCTTTCTTCAGGGCTGCTCTCCAGGCACTCCTTTCCCAATTTATGCTTGTGCCTGGCATTACTCTACCCGAGGGTCAGAATCCAGCATTTCAACTTGTTAAATTTCATTGCATTAATAACAGCCCGATGCTCCAATCTAGCTAGTTTCTTCTGCAAGGCCTCTTGTCCCTCAAAAGAGTCAACACCAACTCCCAGTTTAGTATCATCAGCAAACTTGCTAAAGGTGTATTCAACTCCTGCATCCAGATAGTTGATAAATTTATTGAACAGAAATGGCCCTAGAATTGAACCGTGAGGAATGCCACTCATGACTGGTCTCCAGCCAGATATAACTCCATTCACTACAATCCTTTGATCCCCACTGTTCAGCCAGTTCTTCACCCAGTGCCCTGTGAACCTGCTCACTCCATGGTTTGACAACTTATGCAGAAAGACACAGTATCATCTGTATATATCAAAAGATACATACAGAAAGATGTGTCAAAAGCCCTTCTACATCCAGAAAAACTACATCCACTCCCTTCCCTTCATCCATCACCTGGGTGACCTTATCATAGAAGGATATCAAGGTAAACAGGACTTTCATTTTATGAACCCATGTTAACTGTGTCTGATGATTGCATTATTTTTCAAATACCTTTCAACAGTATCCAGTATAATCTTTCTAATTTTTTCCAGGAACTGAGGTTGAATTAACAGGTCTAGTTAGTCTGGGTCTTCCCTTATGCCCTTTTTGATATTGGAGTAATGTTTTTTTTAACTTCCAGTCAGCAGGTAGCTCCACAGACTACCAAGACCTTTGGTAGATGATCAAGAGGGGTCCTGCAATAACATCTGCTAGCTCCTTCAGAACGCTGGGATGGAACCCATAAAGTGCCATGGACTTGTGAACATTCAGCTGATACAGCTGGTCCTTTACAATTTCAGTGTCTACAGATGGAAAATAACTGTTCTCACACTCATGGTCCTCCAGCTCAGAGGACTGAGCAGCTCAAGGTCCATCAACATTATTAAAGACAGGCAAAAAACACATCAAATGCCTCCTCCTTTTCTTCATTCCTATTAGTCAGATGACCATCTTCAACAAGTATAGGTCCAATATTTTCTTTAGGCCACCTGTTGCTATTAACGTACTTAAAAAAAGCTTTTGTTATCTGAAGCAGCACTGGCCAGTTTTGAATCTAATTGAGCTTTTGTTTTTCATGTCATCTCCCTGCATTAATGAACCACAGTTCTGTACTCTTCCTGCAAAGCCTGACCTCACTTTCAGAGATCACGCAGTTTCTTTTTCCTTTTGAACACCATGAGAAGTTCCCTGTTCAGCAAATCTGGTCTTCCACCCTGCTAGCTTGCTTTACAATACAGTTGAATTGCCTTCTCCTGTGCTTCTAAAAGATGGTTCTTAAAGACTGACCAGCACTTCTGGACTCCCTAAGCCCTCAAAAGCAGATGCCCAGGGTACTGTGCTAAATAGCTCCCTGAATAGCCTGAAGTTTTCTCTCCTGAAGTCCAAGGTAGTGACTCTGTTGTCATGGAAGTGAATAGAAATTTCCTGCTTTGTCAGATGGAATAAAATTTTTGGCAAAAATTGACCACAAAGAATTTAGCAAAGAGAATTACTATGTCCCATAGAGAAGAATTGATTCAAAACACTTTAGGTACAAAGACATACACAAAGACAATGTGTATTTGTGACATCATATCATAAGCATAAAGGAGGTGTGGTTTGCATTAAGTTCCCTGTTCAGGAGGTCAAGGAGATCCTAGGAAAATCACTACCTTACAAGTGAACCTGCATCTGCTTTGCAGATATAGAGGAAACCTGACTGGGACTTTCTTTATTCAGTTATTCATCTTTTCTGTACTTGGAGGTTTCAATACACTTTGTAACAAATAGATGTCATGTATAGAAAAGTGGAATATCTACATGGGGTAACCACCTGAATTTAGTTGGTGATAATGGTGGAACCAGGGCTAAAGGCAGACACATGGTCCTGGGTGCTTTTGAGCCACACAGGTACAAGTAGCCTGGAAACTGCAGAGCCACGGTAGCGTGTGGATCCAGTGTTGGACTCATGCTAATGAAACTGCAGCAACTCTGTGATGGGGACAGCTTGGATCTGCTCAGGTTGGAGCAAAGGTAGAGCAGCTTGCATCTGTTTGTGTATTCAAGTCCCAAACCTCTGTGCTTGTGTTTTCTACTCTGCTCAAGAGCTGTAACCCTATGCCATTTTTCAATACAAATGGTTAATATTTCCACTGATATACCTGTGATAAAATGAAAGACACTATAAATGACAGTGCTCAGCACCTCTGAGGATTAGCTCATAAATACAGGTTTTTAACCTGAGAATGAAAATTAGATGAGACTGATGTGATTAAAATTAATTGAAGATTAGACCATTTAGATTAAAGATTAGATTTTTCCAACCATGCTTGCAAGTGTAGGTTGCAGTTCTGCCTCTTTGTTTCAGGCCTTAGTCACAGTACTTTCCCACCAGCCAAACCTTGTTTATCTAAATCAATTCTGAGTGATGTTTGGTGAAGCACTTGCCATTTTTTGAAGGAGACGAGGAATGAAATGAAGAGCTAGATAAATTGAAAATTTAGGTTGCTGCAAAACATGCCTTTCTGAGCTTTACCTACTCTGAAAAGAATACATTTACAAGATTAATTTACAAGTATTTTGGTGAGTATTTATCTATAATGTAAAACATTTCCTACCCCCAAATTACATATTGTAGGAGTTTTGCTGAAGTCTATTAATTATCTATTTGACCAAAAGAACCCATGTTTCTCTGAGTGTGAAATTTGTCTGGGAAGATAGCTGAGCTATCCTCCCTAATTAGAGGATACTTTGTTTCACATCTTCACTGTATTAAGTTAAGGAGCATTCCACTTAAATTGAAACTTCACTTCCTACAGTCATTAGTGTAGAGCTAACAGCAGAGCAGAACTCGTACCTGCTTTGCAAATGCTTCGGTGAGCATACTCATATTTAAACTTGAAGTTGGAGAAGTATCTTCTATTTTAGAATCACTGAATACCCTGATTCTCTTGACACAGCATCTGTATGAGAATAAAAGTGTACTAAGTGAAATCTGTGAGAATGTCTGTAATTATAATCAGCTCAGACATTATGACAGCATAATTATTAAATTAGAAGAAAAAAAAGGACATACACATAACAAGCACTTAGTCTGGCAACAGTCTTGGTCTGCGCTTTGTAAGAGTTGGTACTCTCTAGTTAATTAGCACTGAGAAAGGAAGCCCTATGCATTTCACAACTGTGAAATACTTCGGTTACTTTTACTAAGTATTTTCTATGATCTATCTGTATAGTCCTGTGAAAATCAGTGAGGTGTATGATACATAAATGAAAACAGACATCATGCTCAAAGGTCATAGAAGCCTGATAGAAGTGATGCAAAGACTAAGATTCAATCACCTAAATCAAAGACAATGATTTGGAGCACTGGAACAAAGCACTTGGGTCCCCTGTCCAGACATCAGAGAAAGAAAAATGCACTGTTAGTGTTGTGAAGGCCATGTGTGCAGATTCTCCCAAGAAGTCATGTTTACAAAGAGTGGAAGGTCTGTCTTGATACAGACCATATGCCTAACTGAACTGATTGCAATATCCTGCAGTAGCACAATAATGGCCAGATCAATTTTTATGCTGCCTGTATCTGCCTAGGAAGTTGTTTGTTCTTTTCTTTCCTCAGTAGCATACAGCCATAAAGCTCTAGCACTTGAAATTTTGCAGGGAGAAAAGCTGTGGCAATGCATGAAGTCCTTATGCAGCAGATGGCTTGCTAGGAACATACAACACAGCAGGGTAAGAACTGTCACTATGAACATTTCTTCTGACCTGGGATGGCTATTTTTGTTTGTGTGTATTATTAACTTGAAGAGAGTTAAAAAAGTGTTACCTTTAACATCAATGTTAGCATTCATTGGACAACATAGAATTGATTAACACCACTTTAGTAGTGTATTCTCACCTATGTATCACTGCTATGGTAATGTGTTCCAAAATTCATGCTCGCTAGAAAAATAAAAGAGAGATAATTGTTTATATAAACACAAACCAATATTTGCAGCCAGGAGGAGGTACTGTGTCTCTGCATGAACAGAGTTAGATAAACTATGCTTGAAATAATCTCCACTGAAAAAATTATTGCTATGGTAGCTAAATTATTACTTTTATAAGAAAATTCTCTGACATAAACACCAAGTAGAAACATAGCTGCTACTAAGACAAAGTAAACAAGAACAATCATAGTCTAATTTACTTTAGTGTATGTCTCTCACCTTAAGATTGTGTTGCTGTTTTCCTATATTTAGTGCATTAAATAGAAAAATAAGAGTTCATGTCTCTTTAAATATATGCTGTGGGATTTTGTGCCACTGCATGAAGTCTATCCAGAGCAGTAACATTTAACCTTTAAAATAAATTATCATTGAATTGCATTAATATTAAAAATGCTTTTTATGCACAAGAAAGGTACTTGGAATTCAGATTTTAGAAAGCCTTGGAAGCACAAAGGAAAATGAGAAACTGATCTACAACCATTCTTACTCTGCAAATTAAATAAAAAGACAAAAAGCCTGGGACTATTGAGCATATGCCATTTTTCTCCATTTAAAAATATACTGATATACCACAGAAAAAAAAATAATACAAATATTGTAAGACAACTTTCAACGTAGATTGTTTAAAATACAGATTTTTTTAGAAACATTTTTGTTGATCAAGCCTATACATGGATTAGGGTTCACTTTCTTGTTTATTTTTCCATTGAATGGCCTGTACTTTGAGAAAACAGTTTTGGTCCCACTGAAGGCAGTATGAGCTTCTGGAAAGCAGCGGGAGCTTCTACCCTACATCTCTGTAACTAGCTCAGTGCATCTGAAACTGCATCTCCCTGAGACTCACTGAGGTCAGTGGCACTCCAGGTCAATGCAATGGACTACTAGTAAAAAGGGTATTTCAAGATAATTCCCAAAGCATGACCCCTACAAAGAAGTTCAGATATGCTTAACTTCAATGCTGACTTCAACAAGACAAAGAATATTTATAAACTTGCATGACTTTGCATCAGGTTCAAGAGAGTAAATGGAGCATCTCTTAGAATCTCTGCTTTTTCAATGTATAATCTAAACCGTGAACATTTTCTTAAAGTAAGAAAATGTATGTTCAATGAATCTCCAATGTCTTAGTTCAGATTTAGGCAGAAAATACAGGCTATAAGAACACATGCTCAGTAAAAATGCTTATATAGTTAATTAAGATTAAAATTATTTACAGGAGTATAGTCTTTGAAATCTTAATTTTGATGTCCTATTTAATTCACACACATGCCACAAAAATAATCCAACAAAAACCCCACCAAAATATCTGGTACCTCAAAATGCTTTGATTTAGAATTAAGATGATAGGATAAAGGGTATATTTCCTGCTGCTTTATATTTGAAATTGGTTTTAAAGTAGCAATTATTTCACATTTATATTCGGTCATTTCTGTAACAATGAAGCATATAAAAATTAATGTGTTAAAGAACTGTACTACAAAATATGACCATATTTGTAACACTGTGTTTCATGTCTCATGCTAGCATAGCAAGCACATTGGCCTAGTTATAATTGGGTTTGCATGGAACGTAATCATATATGCTCTAGTATGGTGATTACACCATGCCTAAACATGATGAGATAGTATGACAGCTAATGATGCTGAGCAGCAAATTCATCATGGTTATTTTGGGCTCCTAAGTGAAATATATAATTTTAAGTTTTCATCTCTTTCAGCTCCCTTTATAGTCAAAAAAGAGAAATCATCACATTGCCACCTCTAGCTGGTGACACAGTATGTCTATACTTGTTCCCTGGCTGCATTTCTGTCTTCTGAAATTAGTTGGTGGGAGGTTTTTCCCCTCATTTCTGAGTAGCAGCTTCTTCTGAAAAAGAGAGTGGCTATATGTCTGCCTTATATGTGATATATCAAACAATAAGTGAAATTATTTTAAGAAGATAGGTAATTTTGTTATGATCCTTTTTCATTTACCAAGTTTACCAAGTTTAACTTTTTTTTTTTTTTTTTTTTTCTTTTTTTAAATCCCTTGCAGCAGCTGTTTTTACTGCACGGGTAGATACAAGCAATAAACTGTATTGTGGCATTACAAATGTTTGGCTCATCTCTACTAGAAATGTTCAACTGTGTATTTATTTTAAAACTGATTTTTTTCTTTATTTCTCTTTCACCATTGCCATCCAACTGCACATTTGAACGCACTTACCTTTGTTTTTCAGGATGAGATTCACATGAGAAATTTCACCCTAAGACAAAACCAAAACCTAATCAGTAAATTGTGGGGATGTCAGATCTATTGACTAGAGCTGCAGTCACTGAGTATCACAGCAGTAAAGTCAACGAGGGCAATGTTTTGTGAAAATTTGAAGGGTTTTTAGTAATTAACAAAGAAGATGATCTTTTCAATAACAGCATCCCTGTGTCTATTAAGATAGTACTATTTTCAGCCCTGGAGCCATCTATTGAGAGCAGCTTAGGGCAGGAACATTGTTTTTGGATGTTTGAACTTGACAACTAACATACATAATATATCCTTGATCGAAAGAAATCCATAAGATGTGGGTCAGTAAAGTATTAGTTTTTGTCACTTTCTGAGTGCATAGCCCTCACAATTTTATTTATACAAGCCTGATCAAAGAAAGGGAAAAATAACAGTCATACGTAAAAGGAAGTAGGAAAGGAACATAGTTTTAAAAGGCACAATGAATTTTCTTCACTGTTTGTATTCAACAAGTGAATGTAAACAGGGTACATTGTTATAATCACACTACATTAAAAAAGCAGAATTAGAATATATGAAAACCATGAAAAAATATTTGTTAATCTTTATGGTTTAGATCTAAAAATTCCTTGTAATTATGATTTAAATTTCAGACAAATTTGTTTAAAAAAATAAAATATGTAATAAGTGAAGCTCATGTTTACAGAAATGGATTTATTTTAGGATCTAGGCAAACAAAAAGAGAATTGAGGATTTAAGCTAGTGCATACATGAGCATGTATATGCGCTTATCTCAATTGGAGTGTAACACTCGAGCTACACAAATAGAAACCAGTTGACAATTTTGTCCTCTAGGCTCATCATACACTAACACTTACGCCAATAAAACTTCATTCATAAACTTGGAGTTACTCCCAATTTATATTTGTGCTAGTAAAAAGAGAATCAGACCCACTGATTTTGTGACAAACTGCTAATGGTTCTTTAAAGGTGTCCTGCTTTTAAATGAATGTAAAGGTTGATTGCTTTCATGCTGCATACTCACTGCTACTTTCTGTCCTTGACCTTTATCTGAGAGACAGGATTTCAGGATGACTTGGTAAGAGACTTTTCAGGAGAGCCTGCACCTGGTATTCTGCAATTTGTCTTTGATTTACATTAAAAAAAAAAAAAAAAAAAAGAAGAAAAGAACAAAGAAAAGTAGATTATTGGCATTGATTATCATTTAGGTATATACGTATGTTTAGCAGGTTTCAATACATGTACATACAAAACCAACAAAAAATGAATGAATGGAAAGTTTTTAATCAGTTAAAACTTTTTTGATGTGTCAATTTTCCCTGAGGATTATAAACCTCTGGCATTGTACTGGTTTCTGAAAAAAATATAATAAAAAAACCTTAAATTCTTGTCTGATTTGCACAAGATGCATAGAGTATGTAAACAGTATAGGAAAGGGAACACAATTTTTAAAGATGGCTAGTGGTTTTATAACTGGTCATTCTGAGACTTGTAATCTTATTCTCAATATTGGGGCTTATATCATGCAGAGTGCTATGACGACCTGGAGCTTGTCAGGAGAGTCAGAAGAAATAAGAGCAAGTGAATATTGCCCATGCAATGCAAAATCAAGCATTCTAGCTTCCAGCTGGTCTGCCTGTGACAATATGCAAGTAATTCATCATTCATCTGCAACTCTGTCCATCTCTTCAGGATTTCTGATCACCTACCTCCATTGTACCTAGGCTGAGTTATTTGCTCCTCTACTGATTCAGCTTCAGTCTGTGGGAATGAACTACTGTCAGTCTTGCAGGCTGGCTTTTGAAATTTGACCCTAAAGGTCAGGAGGAAATATTCCTTAACACCACTGCATGTTTTCCAGTCCTTCCTTTCATTACATTTCAGAGATGTAATCTATTTTTTCAATCCTTATGCCTAATACTTTTTACCTTTCTCCAAACCACTATGTCCCTCTGTACACTTAATATAAATTATTGCTACTTTTTAAAGAATTGCCATTGTTAGGGTTTTTTGCAAGAACATAGTTTTGCATTGTAAATATGCTATGAATTCTTATCAGGAATAAATATATAAAATAATTAAAGGTTAGCCCCATTACCCAAGAAATGTTTCAAGCCTTTTAAATCTAATTGTTCCATAGCATATTACCATGGAACATTAGAAATACCTCATTTGCAGTGGAAAATGCTATAATTATCTTTAAACATAATAACTTGAATGCATTACATATAGTATATATTGCAAGAAATGCTTTACATGCTTACCTATGTTGAGCACTGTTGCTGAATTACTAACAGAATGAGTGCAAGATTTAAAGAAATTAATAACAGCAAATATAATAAGCAATATGAACAGAACAAAAATCAAAGGTTACCCTAAGAAGAAAAACATACATTGCAATAGAAACACAATGATCATCAGAATTAAAACAGTAACAATGATTCTCTCTCTCTAATTTAAGTGTATGTGGTAAAAATCACATTTTTCTTTGGGGAGCTTGAAGAGATGGAATAGTGAGATCGTTTAAAAGTAAGAATGATCCTGATGTGAACACTTCACACTAATAAAGCAATACACTGGAGAATATAAACTTTGTCCTAATGAAAAAGGATTAAGACAAGTGGCAGGTAATGGAAGGCTGGAGAAGTACAGGTATATCTGGCATGTCTAATGGCTTTTATATTGTTTCAGAGCGTTTAGAAGTCAGTGCAATGCAATTTTTTGGGGATGAAGGAACTGCTCTGTTATATCACACTACAGAAATTGATACTAAACATTCTCAGACACTTTTAAATTAGATTAATTAGTTTAATTGGTTTTAGTTTAATAGCTTTTTAGTTTTTGCATTTTTTTCCTACTTACTTTCATTCACTTCTTTCCCTGCATATTGCTTTTCAAAACATTTTTGTGTTCCAGTCTCGGTTTTTAAGTTCTTTCAGAGCTGCTCTTTCATTTTAGCCCAACTTCAGGTTCTTTGCCCATTTAGCACAAAAATGTTTTCCTTTCACCTGAGCAAATTAATCTCCTTTGCTCTGCAGATTGTCTAATCTCTCTTCTTCCAGTCAAATTTACGTATATTGCTCACCAGAACTGTTTAACGGTGTTCCCACCATACATGCTTACTGTTCTAGTCTGAATTCTGACCTTCATTTTTCACTAAAAATATCTGTAATCACCGAACCATAGAGTCTTTCCTCAGCCATCATCTCTAAAATTTATTCCATGCAAATATATTCTGAATGATTTTGCTAAAAAAAAAAAAAAAAAAATATGCTAAGAGTGCAAGACAGGACCAATCTGTTATTTTCCTGGTTTCATATTTGAAGATCCTTTAAAGCTACAAGACTGGTGCCTTCTAGATATTTTCTACGTTTGAAGTTCAACCACATATGAATATATTAATACGTCATATATCAATAAGCCTATCAATAGAAAATGTGGCCAAGACACTGAAGGCTTAACACAGCTATTAGGTTATGTGATAAGATGCTGATCTCCATGTGAAAGACAAGCAACTTTTTAGGAGAACCTGAAGACTCCCTAGGTCATCACAGGAGAGTGATCAGATTGTGAAAGGCAGATCTCCACACAGACACGCAGACACCCAGAGGAATGCCAAAGCAGATGGCAGTAGGATAGCCCCAGTGCATCTGTCAGAGAGACAAGCCCCTGTCCCAGCCTCCCCAAGGCTGTCCTAGAAAGCATCAGCTCCACAGGCCAGGTGACACCCAGCACCGTGAGACTCTGAGGCACTGACACCCAGCACCGTGAGACTCTGAGGCACTGACACCCAGCACCGTGAGACTCTGAGGCACTGACACCCAGCACCGTGAGACTCTTGAGGCACCACACCACCGAGGGTGCCTACCTTGGGGGATGGCACTCATTATGAGATGCCTGGGAAAGGCTTTCTAGTATTGCACAAGACTTATTACAGGATGTTTAGGGGTAAGGTAAGGGTGGTAACCAAGTGAATGAGGAGGTACAAGCATGCGATAATAAAGGAATAAGGGCATAAAAGGGTCTAGTCACCTGTAAACCGTGTGCTGTTTGGTATGCTTGTCTGACCATATCCTGTCCTCACCAATGTATTCTGCCCTGTCTTCTGATTAAAATCCACTTCTAACTCTTCTCCTGGGAGAGGGACTCTTGCTTTTGTGCACATCTGCATTTGTGGAGTACAGCAGCTGGAGCGGGTAGTGGGTCAGAAGGACTAGAGTGTCTGTTGTAGGTCTATGGTACCAGCAGCTGGAGCAAGCGTGGGTACACAAGTCAGGCTGTGATCACTACCAGAGATCAAGCCAGACAAGTCAGTGAATAGGTGATGTGGTCCGAGAACCAGGGGTTTGCATGTGTCTCTTGGAGTGACATACTTGGACAAGAGGAACCAGACCAGAAGGTTTAGTCCAACTGCCAGAGGACACTGGGTGTCAACTCAGAGACCTGTTTACATTTGTGTGTAAACTCCCTAAAAACACTGTAACTGCCTGTTTTTTTTTTTGAAGACATGTTCTTTTAAATGTTATACATTTTTCTGAACAACTGAGAAGAGACATAATCTTCTGTCAAGCCAAATCACAAGAACATGTTTCCATATTCCTCTGGGCAGATCCTCTGAATTGAATTTAAAGGGCCACATCTGCTCAAGTCCTTAAGGATGTATTTAGCACAATAACTTGTAAGCAATGGATTCAGAATACATGAAACATTAAGGCAATCTGAGTTTCAGAGTATTATAAACTGCAGGGAAAAAAAGATGTAGTAACTTTATCTGATACAAGCAGAATTCGCAATGAGGGAAAAACATCCTAGGAATCTCAATTAATGATGAGTCTTGCTTTCAGTGTCAAAGACTTATCACATCCTACATGCATTGTTGGTGTGAATTTGGTTCTTTATATTCCAGATGAGTATTTTAATCATCAAGATATGATCTCGAGCTCTCTAGAGTAAAATTCATGCTTAACTATTTTGTAGACATTAGTAGACAGAATAAACTGAAACAAAGGTCAGCTATATAATCTAGTTGGTAGGGCAGAGTAGGGACATTAATCTTACTCAGAAACAAAAAAAAAGTCAGAATTGGGTTCTTTATCTGCCGGACAGTATTCATTTTGGCTGATTATGGCTTTTTTATTTTGTTAAAAAAAAGTAAGCTCACTTTATTTTACACATCAACATTGGTTATAAATTCCTTTGTAACACATGTTCAGTAAGTATCTGTTACATAGAGTTTCACAGTTCATATTTAAAAGAATACTAGACAACAACCCTCTTGATAAATATGCAAGCTATGGAAGCCTTTTTAATTCTCATTAACCTAATATTTAGAGGAAACCGTATTGAATACTCTCATTAGGACATAAAATGCAGGAGGGAAGCTTAATTTTTTTCTCTTAATTAATTTAATTTCACATTTGAAAACAACTCTAACTGCACAGTACTCTTTTACTTTTAAAATATTAATTTCCAACACATTTAAATCTCACATTGATATTTATTCATTATTTTAAATTATTTATATAAAATGCTCTGAATCATGAGGGTTGATACAGTAAATGGATTTCAACAATAGTAACTTTAAGGTTATTTTGAGAAGGAAGGCTGACTAGTTCATGACTTATTTTTGCAGCAGGAAAATCTCCTGTGTTTTTTTGTTAACATGACCCTCTGATGTTATGATTTAACTTTGTATAGAGTCTATAAAGCACTGAACCCTTTCAAATGGCACTAATGGTATCAACAGAGAAGGCATCAACAGAGAAGGCATATCTGCTTTTTAAAAGTCATCTTATTTCCTGAAGATGGCTGCAGCAAGGTTAAGTAAGAGAAGTGGTGCCATAATATGCATACTGTCTTTCTTCAGTACTAAAGAAAGCTATTAGCCAACACTAGGTTTGATTCTACGGCTCATTGTTTTATTTACTTTCAGAATTCCATTTGTTCCTCTATGTTGTCTAAATGTCTAGGTTTCATTACCCAGAAGAGTTTCTACTGCAAAGCTGAAAATGAGTGTTCACCAAGAGTCTGAGGAGATCTGAATTCATTCCTAATTGACACAGTGCTTAACAAGTCTCACTTAAAGTGAGTTACTCTGTGCAATGAATATTTTGTGGTTTGAAGAATCTAGCAATAGAACTGAAGTACAACTAGACAAATATTCTTAACATTAAATTATTCAAGCTGCAACCATAACCAGTGGCATAATGTGTGCCACATATGCACTTACAAAACACTTATTGCAAGGCGAAAAAACAACTAATTGCTTTCTTGGATAAGAAATGGCCACTTTGCCTGAAACGTTTTTTTCAAGTTTGTTTCAGTTTTATGTCTTTACCTGTCACATAATGCATAAGTATGATCTCAGAGCGATTCAACCCACAGTAAGAAAGACGCATTTCCATTAACTAGTAAAGTAATTCAGAAGGGAAAACATCTGGTACTGAGAATTTTTTCTTTTCTTCAAAATCACTCTCTAGGATTAAATGCAAACAAAATAATGAAATAATAATATAAAAATAGTGGATAATTTGTTTTCTAAATTGTGGAAGACATTTTTTTCCTGCTTCCTTTATAGCATGAGAACATGACATTTGGTGCCTTGTAGTTGGATGCATGCTGCCATGATACCTAATTTTTCTGTGTTTTTCAAGAGATTTCATCTTCACTAAAGAGTAATGCTAGGAACAGATTAGCATTGGCGAAGAACATAATCTTCTCAAACCACTGCATTGGAATATGGAAGCCAGGGACTTCTACAGTCTCTAGACTGGTTAATGGATGAGCTAGTGAATTGAGTAGTATTTTTGTAGCAAAACTATACTGTAACACCTCTATTGGTACAAAATTTGGGACATGAATGTTCAGGAACCATCTACAGGTTAATAAAGGTCCTTTTTGCAAAGACTGATGTCAATGGCAAAAGGCAAGATGGAAAAAATGGCAAAAGAAAGTATAGAAGGATAGAAACCTAAAGTTTCTAGCCCTAGCAAACACTATGAAGAGTCATTGATAAAAACATGTACTCTAAATTTGAATAGAATTTTCAAAGTAGAATTCTGATTTCTTGTTCTGCATCAAAAATCAGAACTGTAAAGTAAGCCACTATAATCACAACACTAATTGTGGGTAGTCTACAAGGTTCACTTATAACTTTCTTCTTGTCATTAGCCAACCTTCAAAAATTCTTGGTTATAAAATCTTTATACTATATGTAATTACATATTATCTATTTCAACTTAATTTCTTTTTGCTTTGGATTTACTTGACATTTTATTCTATAGATTTACTCTACTTTGAACAAAAACCTAGATTTAATTCTCTCTTAATTCATGATTTTCTTTTTTTTTTTTTTCTGCTTTTTAAATCCTGAAGTATTAGTCATACCTTTTCTGAACAACCTTATAAAAAAAAAACAGGTGACTGTTAAAACATTTTTGCCTTGGTTTGTAACAAAAGCACACCAGCAAAGAAAGACTGTTTTAATGCAAACAATTTTTCTTTCTGTTGCTGAGTTGGAGGACAGGAAATAATTCTAACATTTTTCCTGTTTAATTTTAAATTAACCATTGTAAAAGGAGGCTGTGACCCTGTGGGCAACCCATGCTAAAGCAGGTTCCTGACAGGACCTGTGTCGCCAAGGAGAGAGGAGCCTATGCTGGAGCAGGTTTGTTGACAGGACTTGGGACACTGCAGGGGATCCACATTGGAGCAGCCACTTCCTGAAGGGCTGTACCCCATAGAAGGGACTAACATTGGAGCAGGGGAAGAGTGTAAGGAGGAAGTAGCAGCAAAGAAAAAGTGTGATGATCTGAATACAACCTCCACTCCTTGTCCCTCTGCACTGCTTGTGAGGGAAAAGGTAGAGAAAATGGAAGTGGAACCCAGGAAGAAAGATGAGGGAGGGGGAAGGTGGGTTTAAGATTTTGTTTTAATTTTTATTATCCTACTCTGATTTAATTTAAACTAAATTAAATTATAGAATCACAGAATGGTTGGCATTGGCAGGGAAGC
>NW_009910535.1:19623-34529 GCF_000696875.1 Nestor notabilis
ATCATCTACTTTATACCCCATGCTAAAGAAGGTTCGCCTAAAGCAGGTTGCAGATGATCAAGTCCAGACGGGTTTTGAATATCTCCAGTGCTCTGCACCAGTAAAGCAAAGAATTTCTTAATCATATTCACATGGAACTCCCTTTGTTTCAGCTTGTTCCTATTGCTCTTTATCCTGTCACTGGGCACCACTGAAAAGTCTGGCCCTATCCTCTTGACACCTGTTCTTAAGATATCTGTAAGCGTCAATAGAATCATAGAATCAACTAGGTTGGAAATTACCTTCAAGATCATTAAGTCCAACCTTTACCCCACGACTGACAAGTCCACCACTAAGCCATGTCACTAAGGGCCTCATGTACACATTTTTTGAACACTTACAAGGACAGTGATTCCACCAATTCCGCCACTTCCCTGGGAATTCTGTTCCAATACCTGATCCCTTTCAGTCATCTCCTCTCCAGGATAAACAGGCACAGCTCTCTCAGCATTTCCTCATAAGAGAGGTACTCCAGTCCCCTAATCATCTTTGTAGCCCTCCTCTGGACCCTCTCCAGTAGTTCCTTGTCTTTCTTAAACTGAGGAGGCCAGAAATGGACACAGCACTCCAGACGCAGTGCAGAATAAAGAGGGAGGATTACCTCACTTGACCTACTGGCCACACTCTTCCTAATGCACCCTAGGATACTTATTGGCCTCCTTAGCCACAAAAGCATGTTTCTGGCTCATGGTTGACTTGTTGTCCACCTGGACCCTCAGGTCTTTCTCCGCATAGTTGCTTTCTAGGAGGTCGACAGCTAGCCTATACTGGTGCACAGTGTTATTCCTCTTGACATGCAGGATGCTACACTTGCGTTTGTTGAACTTCATTATGCTCACTCTCTCTAGCCTATCCAGGTTGCACTGTATGGCAGACAGAAGGAGAGACAAGCAGTTAAATAACATGTATACACTGATTTCACATCATGTTGGGCCACTGTAGGGTGTAAACATCTTTTAACACCTTAAATAATTGTTTCTTCAAGCAAAGAGTACCAAAGTAAACAAGAAGAGACATTCTTTTTAATATTCTCTAAATAACTCAGAGAAAAAGAGATTAAGAAGTGATGATATCTATGTCACTAATTATAATGGAAATAATTGTTCAACATCCTTATAAAAGTTGGCTTATTCCTGCTTAAATGTTACCAAACAGCTTATGCTTGGCTCAGAAAACAGACAACTCAGTTTTTATAAAGTAATGAAGAAATGGATCATCAGCCCAAACACAGTGAACCCAGAAATACCTATAATACGTGCCACATTTTCTTGTTTCCTAATAGCTATTTTTCTAGACAAATGAATAACTGAGAGAACAGATGGACTTAAATGACTTCCAATTTAGAATTGGAGAAATATTACTTGACCTTTTCGTCAATCAAAACTGAGAATTTGCATCAGGTCTATTTGCCCTGAAGTAATTTTTCACCTATCTCTAAAAAGATTGTGGGTCATGTTCTTCCAAAATATATCTTCTTCATTCATAAGCAGCTGTTTCCAGTTTTGAATGTTATCATTCCATTCTATTAAAAACAGACATAAAAAATATTTTCTCAGAGAATATTGATACAGAGTGAAGGTTAGATTTCCATTACCAAAAAATTTACCACAAAAATAAACATCTTAGTAGTGAATATTTTTACATATGTCCTTATCCTTCAGTGTGTTTTGTGCTATACAGGACAAAAAAGATGGCTATGATCTGTGTTAGTTTTAATCAGCTGCACAGAATTAAGTCTGAACATGACAGTGCTGACTTATATAGTTACACCCATGAAGATCTCTAATTTCAGTGTTTCAAGTGTGATATTTGTAATAGGATAATCTAGAATTTGAAATGCATACAAAAATTTCTCAAAAAATTGGCATTTGTGTTTAATAACAGATTCTATGAAATCAGCAAGATATGTGTTGTTTTGTTATCCTGAGAAATATGGGGTGTGGTATTTGTAACACTGTTTATTGGCAAATTACAAAAATGTCTCACAGGTAACAGGCAAGGTAAAATTACAAGGACAAGCCAAATTTCACTTACATTTTAAAGAACTCCACAGGTGGTGGTCTCTGATATCAAAGCCTATGTTGTCTTTCATTAAAATTAATGCTAGTAAAATACCCTTCCGAAAAACAGAAGGGGACTATAATATTTTTGAGAAGTATCAGCAATCTCTATTTTGTGCAAAGGTATTCCAGACCTGTATTAATAATCTGCTTCAAAATCACAGTAAAACAAAGCTCTGCATTGGTATCCCAGTCTAATATCACACACAATGCTTATCACAGGGAGCCTTGTCTCCAGTTCCATGTAAAAAAAAAAGTATCAACAGACACCACAGCCTGTTCGACCAGGCACCCTAGATAGCAACCTGTGCATGCAAGCTGGATGAGAAGAGCAGTGTACCACAATAGCACATGCGTTCCATAGAGTAAGCAAAGCAAACACATCCCCTGATTGCAATAGAAGATAGCAGAGGATCTAGTCTGATTTCTATTCATTGCATTTCAGCTACTGCTCTGCCTCTCAGGTGGCAGTTTTAACATGGTTCTGAAGTTCTTGTTCATTTGTTTTCCCAACAGATATCAAACCTCCATGATGCTAACACATTTTTATATCATTTGAAGAACTGACTTTTTACTTTCTAGTTTGCTTTTTGTATGTTTCATAAAGAGGAGTTATTCCTGGGGAAATCTGTGATTCCTGTTGGAGACTGAGAGATTTTATTGCAAAACCTTTTCAAAAATTGAACACATTAAAATCTAACAATAGTGTGATTTATTGTAAACCATTGTGTAAGATAATGAAACAAAGACTTACGGAAGACATTTCAGTAAATTTCAGAAAATCTAAAAAAATATAAGCTTACAATATTTTCATATAGCATTACAGGAATTATAAAAACCTGTTCCACTCCAAAACAAACAGAGGAAAAACATTCCCATCAATTTTAAAGAAGTCTTATTATGTTTTACTGTATTTAGTCTTGCTGTGAAAATACTGTGTGCCCGTGGTATAACCATATATGTAGATATAAAATTTGAATAATTGCTGTTACGACTGCTAAGTTATGGCATCCAATGTCAGTGTTTATAAAAACTTGCACAACATGAACAGCAAAATGAAGTATCTTCTAATTTTTACTTTTTTATTAGAAATAATACTTTAATTACATAGCATCTGTTATGGAGGGAACTCTGATCTACTGCATTACAAATTCAGATAAGAGGGGCTGATGTTCCCTTCTCCCAGATGGGTTTCCCCAGCCTTCCTCTCAGGTCGGGAAGTCAAAGTGGTTTTCCTGGGTGGCAACTTACAAATTAGTCATTTCTGGGTCCCTTTAGAAGAATGCTTCCTCTCTCTTCCCACATTGCAGTATTGCTGCTTGCTGACCCCTCCTCACCCTGAGGGCCATGATAGTTGCTACAAGAGAAGGCAACCACTTTTCCTTCCTGAGAAAGTTTTGCTAGACCTGAGTGCTGCAGCCAAGAGCAGTCCAAGAGGCAGCCTCTCCCTTTGCTGCTCCACCCTTCTTTTTTGATCAGAGTGTGTAGCACTTACAAAACCAACAGTGTACATGAACATAAGTAAAAGATATTCCGTAAGATCTCAAAGATCCAGTAAACTAGATTTAGGACCATTGTCTTAAAATACCACCTTTATGTGATTACAATAATGACTGTAAGAGTGGAGATGCACAGAGTTGGAGAGATAGTTATCAAGAGGAGGATTTCAGGAGGTCTTATTATATATTTGTCTGGTACATTTGTTGGAGTTGTTTGGGTTTTTTATTTGTTCTGTGCTGTTAATAAGTTTTCCTTCAAACCTCTGAAGTTCAGGGACATCTTAGTACCTTTCATCTGAAATCTGAGAAATAAAATAGTAAGCTACTTAAAAGACTTAAATTGTTTTGTGTTACATCTCTGAAGTGATCTGAAGAACTACAAAAAACACTGAACTTGTAAACTAAATTTTCTGCTTTGTGCATACTTACTCTTTTAACTTTTTGTATACATACAATTTTAACTATTCTCTCTTCATACCTCATAATAAGAACATCTTATGGAAGGAACTCAAAATTAGAATATATAAGTCGAAATAACAATTTTTAGGTGTCCCTTTTGGGCATTTTCTGTATTTCTTGCACATCCTAGTAGGTCATTCTCTCCATGAGACATTATTATTTGTGGTACTTTCTTAGTTTGGGAGGTAGTAGACTAAATCATTTTAGTCTGTCTATTTTAGATACCAAGTACAGGAGATACAGAGCTTTGTACAAGGTATTTCTAATCTTTGTACAAGGTATTTCTTATCTTTGTACTTGGATGTGTTCCATCTTGGGGTTACATGTTGTTACGTATAAAAAGTTGCAAATGTATACATAGGGATAGAATTACTTTTCATTGAAGAAAATGCAGGAAATTTACCAGTATTGTAGTCTTTCTAATTTAAAACTAGTGTCAAGTGGAAGGAAAGACCCATTTATAGAAGACTTTAACTATATTCTTCTGAACAAGAAGCTTAGTTTTACTTCTCTGACAACATTTAAATGGCAAGGTGAGAACGTACTGAAGAAAAATAATACATATTCATTCCTTCAAATAAACAGAATGATCTATTCCTGAAATTTGAAGTAATATGTTTTTCATTAAGTGTTTATTGCAAGGTTTTCATAATGTGACTCACTTAGCAGTGGAAATAAACATTACTACTGGACAGTTATATATGATAGCTCTGCTTAAAATGCAAAGCCAAAAAGCTAAAATAACCTACTGAAAGATTAGTTTCATAGGAAGAAAGTCACATGAGATCATGTGCTAGGATCATACAAGCCTAGTTCTGCAAAATTAGTTCTAAGCTTGCATGTTTTGGGAATTGGGAAAAAAAACCAACTATTATTTTCCTTCTGTTTTTCATATTTTAATGGTTAGATCTCTGCTCTGGCAGCATACAGTGGTTTAAAATAAATAAATAATTATATTATAGTTTTCATGTGTGAGAGAAAAAGTGGGATGGTCTGTAAAGTCAGGCTAATGCAGAAGAAGAAATACCCAAAGCACAGCTGTCAACTAAGCAGGTAAACATATTTTAGCCACAGGTCAAATCAAATTGCCAAAAAGAAGCGTAGGTTTGAATAAAGAAAAAGAAAATCTTGTATTATATACACTGCAAAATACTTATGTCCCGTTAAATACCTAACAGTGAAAATAAAAGCTCACCATAAAATATCACAGCTGCACACTAATGAACACATTCCAATGAAAAGACAAGTAACTGAGAATCTCTCTATAGAGAAATGAAAATATAGAGCAATGAAAACTTGAGATAAAAGTAGCACGATATGCTTTACACAAATCACTTCTAGTGACTAAAATACAGACAAAAATGATACAGTTCCTCCTGCTTTTTTGCATACAAATATCCCCACCCCCCTCAAAAGAAAAAAAAAAATAGCACACAGCAAGAAGAAAACAAGTCTCTGGGGACATTCAGTCTAAGATGGCTGACTTCATGTCTTATCCCTCAAGGAATCTCTCACAGCAAGACATAGCATTTGCCACATCATGGTTTAACTTTCAACTCATGAGAAAAGAAACACTAATATGCTTGTATTTATATCTAGGAAAAAAAAATCAGATCCATTCTCCTTAAGTATAGGAAACCCACAAGTGATACACATATTTTTCAACATTTCCTGTATTTGATACAGAAAAAGTATTTATCTCAAATAACATCTGTGCAAAAAAACATACAATATCATCTGTAAATTACTGATACACCAGTAGGAAACAAATTACTGACTCACGAAGAAAATAATACCCTACTGTTGGATTACTTTATGCGGTGTTTTTAACAATTGTGTTTCTGAAGAAATCACATTGAATTGTCACCACATACAGTCAGTAAGACCATCAATATATGTCTTACTATAGAAACTTTTGCAAAGACAATAAGAGAAATGACAAAATCCCTTCCAATAAAGAAAAATTAATTCTATCAAGAAATGACAAAGATGAATATATATGCTATTAAGTCAATTGAATGCATATTTAAATTGCTGGTTATCTGGATGCAAGTACAACATTTTTTTCTTAGTCTAATCTGCCTTTTTTCTTATGCATGTTGTAGAAAAGCTGTGAAGTTTCACATTTCATTTTCATTTTTTGAAAAGAAACCCCAAAAAAGTTATCCAACAGTAAATATATAACAAAAAGATGTTGGTGATTTATCTTCATTTGCATTGGGTTTGATTTATAAATTCTTGAACAGTTTTTTCATGAAAAAAGAAAGTTATTCTGCTCTCAGAGCAGAGTGTAAACATAATTAAAAGTAGAAAAAAACCCTTCTCAAATAAAGAAAAAGCTCTTTAGATATCTGAGGGTCAATATTAAACTGTGTTGAGTAAGTCTGGTTTCCCTTATTTTTTTGAAAAAGCTTTTCCTAGTCAGACAATATAAAGACAAAAGTTAAAATATGTAATATTTCCTTTATGTTCTAGATTTAGTTTGGCCAGGTATGGTTGAAATACTAGGACAGCAGTGAAAGTGAAGCTAAAGACTCTTTTATGGAAGGGGAAAAAAAACAAAAAACAAACAAACCAGATCCCAGTTTGTGGGACACAAGTGTCTCCAAAGTATCCATTGCAAGAAGCAAGAGGCAATGAGACAAGAGGAGCAAAAGTATTCTCTGGGATAGATGTGCTGTGTAATAGATTCTGCAGTGCTTTTCTTCCTATGACACAGACCAGGGAAATGGAGCACGATTTTTTATTTTTTTTTTTTTAGTTGAGTTTTATACAAGAAGAAGTTAGAACTGGAAGGTGATACTGCACCCAATACCCGATTTCTTGAAGTGACCAAGATGTCTCTGGGTATCTGAGACTGGTGTAGGCATCTGCATAGACACAGCCAGTTAGACCCTGTCTTTTCCCTCAAAGCTTTTCATTATAGTCTCTTCCTTACTTGTAAGTGAGAATCACTCAAGATGCTTTTGTATGGCCTGCTATAGCATACAACTTCAAAAGCAGACCTAATACAAATGGGAATGTGAGAACACGAATTGCAGTATTTCTGCAGTTAATACATGTTGTGGGAATGTCCCTGTAATGGCATTATGGAGGATACAGCATAGTCAAGAGAAGCATGACTGGATTTATTTGAGTGCTAATTGAAGGGTACAGTCTATAACAGTTGTGTAGTCTGCATAGCCTACGTCAGCATATGCCTTTAGAGCCACCAGGGTAGCACATGCTTTGTTATAATGAATTGTTATAATAAATATTGTAAAGAAAGCTAATGAATTTCACATTCCATAGATGCATTTATTTTGCTAGTAGGTAGTCTCTCTGGATATATGCAGCTGAGTTGGGATTTGTGCTCTATGACCAGTTGAGTTGGAAATATTTCAGCCTTGAACTTCAAAACATGTCTTCTGCTTATCACTATCTAATTACAGCATGATATTCCTCCTGTCTGATTGCCTGTTTGCAATATAGTAGTAAAATTGGCATCTTTAGGGATAATGTATATAAAATAATTTTAGATTGTGTTATATAAAGGGTTATTAAAACAGATTGGAAATAATGGGATTTATATGTTAAGATTGAGTATTGTATTGATACAGCTTTTGAAATCCATAGCTAGTGTGCTATATGCTATAACTAAAAAATATAATTGACAGCTGTAAAACTGAAAAACAGAGATACCATTTGCTGAATATAAAAGTTACTTTTTGTATGTGACAGATGTATCAGGAAATCTTAACTAGTTAGCTGTAGTCTTTCTAAATACAGAACATAGGAAAAGTAGACTAACCTGTTAGCCTGCCAAATTGGTCTCAAGTTATATCAGGGGAAGTTTATATAGGATATTAGGAAAAAATTCTCCAAGAAAGGGTTGTCAAGCACTGGACCAGGCTTCCCAGGGAAGTGGTGAAGTCACGATCCCTGGAGGTATTTAAAAGACATGTATATGTGGCACTTAGTCATGGTCTAGTGGGTGGACTTGGCAGTGTTATGTTAACAGTTGTACTTGATGACCTTAACAGTCTCTTCCAACCTAAATGATTCTATGATTTTATCTGGAAATAAGATTTATTTGCATAATAGCACTTATAATATTACTTTTTTAGAGCTCTCTTAGTAAGCTTGACAGACATATACATTGACAATCCTGACATGGTGCTACAATAAAGGCCTTCTGGCAGAAACAGATAGCCATGGTACACTGAAGCCCAAGAAGCCAAAAAAGAGATGTCTTCAGACAATGAGAGTTACAAGACCATCAGACTATCCTCAGTACATATCATGAAAAGAATGAAACAAAACCATTCGATAGATCACATAGGGTTACTGTCATCAATGATCATAAGAATACATTTGAATTAAATGGGTAATCCTTTTTTAAACAAATCTCCTGTTTTATGAAATAGTCATCTCTTGGACTGAACAATGAAGAAAAGATAAGGAAATAAAACCAACTCTTTACATTATCATTGGTCAAATTATTTTCTGAATTTTTAATGGCATACAATCTTTTAGAGACAATTTTAACTCATCAATTCTTGCTTTATTCAGTTTAATTCCAAAATCTGTGAAAAATTCTACGTATAAAAATACTTGTAATTTCCAAATAATTTATTATTTTATTTTAATATTAAATTAGTCTCTAAACTGTAAAATACTTGCTAGCTCTCGAAAAATTGTTTTCCAGGTGACTTTTTCTTCCTCCCTGATTGCTATTTCACTGCTTGGCCTGAAGAGATGTAATCAAGTTCCTCAGTTGTTCTGAAGGTCAGTTCTAATCACCTCCCCAGGTACCTCTAATAAATGATTTTTTTACATATATCTAAGTTTGATGAGCAAGGCAGAGTAGTAGGTTTATTGAAGAGGCAAGGGGATTAGAGTTTTTCCCCTACTAGATTAGCACACACACTCACATGTTCCCCTCAGCACTATATTTGACAGGTCTCAGTTTCTCTTCCGAGCAGGTAGGCCTCTGCTAACCAAGGAAGGCTGGCAACAAAGTTCTCTTGGACTGTGCTGTGCCACTCCTTCCAGTTACAAGTCTTGGCTGTTAGCAGCCAACGTCCCTCAGCATCCACCTGCATTCATTTATATGTGTCTTCCCCAGCTTCAGGCTGTTCCTCAACTTTAAGGATCTTTCCTCCGACCAGTATCTTCACCAGCTTCTTTGTAGGCTCCTTCATTCCAGTGCCACTTTTTTTTGGTGAGCAGTTCTTTTAGGCTACTTTTCCCTGATTTTCCTCATCTGTCTAAATGGGTTTTATGTACATAGACACAATGTATGATCAATTTCCGTATGATCAATTTCTCAGTTTCGTATGTCTTTATTGTTTGGAGGATTCAGGACAAACGCCTTGATTTTCAACTTTACCTCAAAGTGGACTTCATGAGGTTTAAGGAGGGGTAGTATAAAAGTCCTACACCCACAGAAGAACAACCAGTGTATGGTGGGGTCAACTGATTGGAAAGTAACTTTACAGAAAAGGACCTAGGGATCCTGGTGGACACCAAGTTGAATATGAGCCAGAAAACTGCCCTTGCAGCCAAGAATGACTAATGGAATCCTGGGCTGCATTAGGCAAAGTGAGGAGGTGATCCTTCCCTTCTTCATCGACACTGGTGACACCGCATAAGGTGACTGTGTCCAATTCTGGGCTACTCCATACAAGAGAGACATGAACGTACAGGATAGAGTTCAGCAAATGCTGTTAAGGCAATTGAGGGACTGGAGCATCTCTGATATGATGAAAGACAAAGAGAGCTGGGACTGTTCAGCCTGGGGAAGAGAAGGCTCAGTTGGGGGTCTTATAAATGAATATAAATATCTGAAGGGAGAGTGTAAAGAAAGTGGAGTTAGGTTCATTTCAGTCATGTCCAGTGACAGGATGAGAGGCAATGCACACAAATCGAAACACCAGCAGTTCCCTCTGAACATCAGGAAATTCTTCATTAATGTGACTGAGCACTGACACAGACTGCTTAGGGAGGTTGTAGAATCTTCCTCCTTTGAGACAGTCAAAAGCTATCTGGATATGGTCCTGGGCAACCACCTCTACATGGCCCTGCTTGGACAGGGAAGTTGTACCTGATGACCTCCAAATGTCCATTCCAGCCTCACTATTTTGTGACTCTGTGTTTCTGTGACTACACAATAGTTCTGTTTCAAAAGATTAATCTCTTAACATGAAAAAATAAAGCAATGTTATTGTATTGTCTATCTATCTAAAAAAAAGAAAAGAGAGAGAAAGGAATAGAAACCTACTGCAGGAAACATGTCTGAAGCCTTGAGGATATAAACATCAAAGACTTTTTTTAAGTTTGCTCTGTTTCTAACAAAGTTTATGAAAAAGGGTCAGATCAGATCAACATTCTTTAAATCAAAGCAGCTGAGATTAACTGAGCATATTTTATTTTACCTGATATCTAAATTTGTTTTGAGAACCTCAGAACTTATTTGTAAATACTTGAGAGAGCAAAATAGCACTGAAAACAGAGGCAGAGTGAGAATAAAAGGACTGTTTAAATAATTACATCTGATTACGTTAAAGAGTAGGAAGTGTTCAGTAACTGACTGCACAATTTTTAAAATTTCAAAAACTTTCACCACTCATGTTGGAAGCAAAATGCCATAAGTAAATCAAAGTCTCATGTACACAAACTCGGAGAGATCAGATTAAAGTTTCTACTCTGAAGAATATTTCATTATTGACAGACACTGTAAGAAGTAGGAAGAAATGAGTGACCCTATTGACAGAATAGCTGGTATGGTAAAGGTGATGAGAGAGTATGAAACAGTAGCTTGAGTATTAAAATCAATTCTTGACCCTGTGTCACAAATACTACAGGTGATCCCTGAGCACTGGGTTGCTGGCTGGGTTACTTAAGGGGAAATTGTATCCTAAATGCAAAGCCTCTCTGATGGAGAACCTCCCATGAAATTTAACATTTTGATAATGCAGTGTACTCTATTAAATAACATTTTATTTGAAAAGTTTCCAACTTTTTGCTTAAAATTAATCCAGGAGCTTTACTTTTTTGTTTGTTCCAGAAAAAACAGAACAAAACCCAAAAGAGCACAACAAAACATGAGGACTGTTTGAATTCTAGTATTCTTCTCTTATGGTTACACTTGAAAGAAAGCTTAGCCAAAAGTCTGGGAAAGCCAGAATAAACAAAAATGACCTAAAAAGAAGAAAAGATTCTTTGTCAGCTTCATGAATGATAGCTTTGAAGTAACTTATACAGTATTCAGAACTGTAAGTTATTTGTTTCTTTCTTTTCACTGGTCTGGAATTTTATTTTATTTTTATTGTCATCTGATTGAATGTAACAAGTAGTCTTATATGTGTAAAATGATATAATGCCCACAATTGTTAACACAGCAGATAAGTAGATTGTGCTAGGGCACTGGAGGTTCTGTAAATGTAGCTGTAAATGTATTTACATCTGTAGATGTAAACCATGAAATCAGAATACTGTTTCTCAGCTGGACCTCTGTGATGTATCTATTTCAGCCTGAAGAAAGAAAATTATTTGAATTATATGAAAGCCTACTAAAAAAAATGGAGACTTAATGATTTATTTTTTTTACCAGAAGTCATTCCAGAATTAATACCGAAGACATACAACATGATTGTCTTGTCTTGTATCTCTGTCTTATATGTACATCTGAGGTTACAAATTTAAAAAAGAGATTGCCTGAAATGAATAGGTAAGAACTATGGCACTGACTGTGCTCATCATTGCCTCTTTTCCATCACAGAAATTTCCATTCTACCATTCAAAGCCTTATGTGTGATAAAATTTATTCAACAAAATGAATCACATAACACATAACCACAGAGGGCATATTAAAAATGCTACTGGAGTAACATTTTGTTTCTCTTTGCACTTCATTTTTAGGAACTGCAAAATTCTTTCCCAGACGTAAAGTATTTCATGCCTCACTATCGCAAAAAAAAGTCAGAACATTGAGATCACTTCAGGAAAAGTAACAGCAAATTTTTGAAGAAGTGTAGAAAAAAAGCAAGTCTTTGCAGAATGAGCAAACATTTACAGCCTGGAAAGTCGGTGAGTTAGTTCCAAAGTGACTTGTATGTAGCATCTTGAATTTCTTTAAAAGGGAGCTTCAAATGTTGAAAAGACAGTGAAGACAGCTCTTCACTATTAATTTCCTGAAATCTCAAAGTATTGTTTGAAGAATATTACCTAAGTATTTTAAATTACTTTATTTCTGTTTCTTAATTCATATTTATTTATCATTTATTTCTTCATATACACATACATTTCGGATAGAGATATGTATAGAAGAAAATAGAATGTACAGAAGTACACTACACTCTTTATGTTTCTTCAGAGAGTAACGCATGAATTCTGACATACAAGGAACAATTGCAATATTTTTCATAAAAATCAATAGAAGCTTTTAACCATCAGTTGTTGAGCTACATGATTCAGTAGAAAAGGTTAGAAGTAGTCATCTCCCAGCAGGTCATAGGGCCTTGTCTCTTCAGTTGCAAATACAGTTTAGAGATTTTTTTTGGTGACATAACATCTGCAGAGTTGTCAAAACAATACTAATGCCTAAGCATAGCTTAGGTCAGGTAATCTTTAACTCTCATCTTTGCCAAGCAATCTATATACTCCAGGACAGATAAAAAATGTTGAAAAACTTAATCACAGAAAACTCAGGCAGGTGAACTCTGTTGTCATCATTTCTCTCTCCGCCAGCTTTTGGCAACTTTAGTCTTAAAGTTTTCAGAGCAGGATCCCATAAAAACAACTGGGTTCAGTTTTCGCTGAAGATTTTGTCTAATTATGTTTCAGAAGTGATTTATATCACAGTATTGTATTCATAACACCCTGTACAAAGGAGATCTGTATTGCTGAATCCATTACTTTCACAAGAAAAATACTCTTCATATGTGATAACACATTGAAATATAGTTGTTTAGCAATGGTTTCATTGAACATTGTTGTATGTCTGAAGCACCTCTCCTATGAAGACAGGCTGAAAGACTTGGTCTTGTTCAACCTGGAAAGGCTCTGGGGAGACCTTAGAGCAACCTAAAGGGGCCTACGCAAAAGCTAGAGAGGGACTTTTTGTAAGAGGAAGTAGTGATAGGACAAAGGGTTTATATGGCTTATATGGGTTCTGCTGAAGAGCAAGAGTCTGCTTTATTTTATTTAATATTAAATAACTGTAATGCAAGAAAACATTTCCATCTCCAGTCTTTTTCATGAAATTCCACAGTGTGTGAATTAATCTGATTCCTTCAAGCCTGTTTTTCCAGCTTTCTCACCAATTAATAAACCTTATCAAACTACTTGCAATGAAAAGGAGGAGGTTTTTTCCCTTTTTTTGCAAAATATTGCTTCAAAATTTATATCCAGGAGTTAATCTGTGGTTAACAGGAGCAAAACTTAATAGAGTTCTGAAAATCCTAAGGGTCAAGGCAGTGTAAGATGTAAGAAAATCAAACTTCTAGTAATTTTTCATTCTGTCAAACTCTATCCTCCAGTAAGTACCTGAAGTACTTCACTACTTGTTATTTGTTTTATTTATTAGTTTTTTACTGATTCTAGTCATACTACAGATATAAAAGCAGTAATTCAGGGAATTTTAACAATTCTTGTCGCATTCCAAAATCTGTTGATAAAATGTGAAATGTTTTGTAGGATGTGTATGCATTGTATTTTGTGTATTTCACTACACATTCCTTCAGTTTCTCATTTACTAGAAAACCAAGTGTGTGAATTTTCCATGTCAGGATTTCTAAAATATTTTATAAGAGAAATCCAGAATTAATATCATATTTTATATATATATATGTGTGTAAAGTTAATATAAGTCACAGTTTGCATTAATCAAAACAAATAGAAATAATAAAGCTAGATGTATTTTATTTTTTCCTTATATATATGTGGGTGTGTATATAAATATATACATCTAACAATATGTTGTGTGAGTGTATGAGTATAAATTCTTGAAAACTTATAATCATAATAGGCCTAAATCTGTTGAAAAGCAGTTTCTTTGGAATATTTTTTCAATGAAGTTCTAATTCATTAACTTATTACAGACTTTCTTGAAAGGAACAATAAGATCAGTTCCTAAAGCATGATTTAAACATAAGGAAGAAAAATAAATTTTAAATTGATACATAGTTCAGGATGTTTATGTCCTTTTTCAGAATTTATGAAAGAGAATCAATCCAGGTTCCATTTCTGAGCAGCTATTTTCTACCCCCAAGAGAGCTGCAAATACTATAGTCAATAATAATACAAAAAACAATAGCATTTTGAAGTGTTAAATCAGACAAGTAGATTTTCAATTTAACCCCAAACCTGGAGAGTGGTATTTTATATCTGAAATAAACCCCCCTCACTTCCAGGCCCATAAATCTCTAGAGCCACGGGTTCAGGATTAAAAGGTCAAAAGACGGGTGCTGACAGTCTAACAGCTGTGTTGGATTTCTTAGTTGGTTATTAAAGCTCCAACCAAATGGCATTTGTTTTTGCTTTGTTTTTCTTGCACGGCTAAAATGACTATTCATACAAATAGTATAAAATAAAGATGCATAATAATAAATATGAAGTATTCTGTTTTCTAGTTATGTGGAACTAGCAAAAGTGTTTAACTGCTTTTAATAAGCTTTGAGACTATAGCTGGTTAAAAAAGTTTTCAGAAAATGCTGATCCAGAAAGATCCAATATTTCAGGGAAATACTAAGCCATGTCAACACTTCATATGGAAACCAAGAAACCAAATCATTCAGCTTCCTAAGTCTTCCAAATAAATCTAAGTGGTATTCCCAGGCTCCCACAACTCATTATACAAATTCCTGCT
>NW_009910535.1:34560-43094 GCF_000696875.1 Nestor notabilis
TGCTGAGATGTCTGTCACTCTAATCCTGTGCACACCACAGCTGTTCCTCCTGTCAACTAGCCAAGAAGATTGCAAAATTGGTGAGCAAAGTAGCCCTCTTTCATGACCAACAGGCAGACATCCCAGAGAGGCAGACAGTGGCATACCCAGGCTATCAGGGCACCAGCTTAAGGAGGTTTGCAGGGCCATCAGGTCTTCAGCTAAACGAATTTCACACAGTGCTTGAGGAACTTAAAGGTTTCCGTAGCCACTGGCTCTGTTGGCTCCTAGTCTAGAGTTTTCCAGATGGCTGGAGCAACTCACTTCCCAAGTAGCTTCCCAAATAGTAGTGTCCTGCCTAATTGCCAGGTTCATTGGACTATTGACATCCCAAGAAATGTAGAAATAGAAGTTTACCTGGAAGCAGCTATATTCTACTAGTAGCTGTAGGAACTACTGTCTGGCAATTGAACACTCCCCTTGCTGACTCACAGAGCTTGCTCAGCTGGAACCTGGTAAGGAAGCAATTCATTAAAGGGCAGCTGGAGAAATTTTAAAAATCAGTGCAATCTTGTGGGGTTTCAGTTCCACTAAATAAAACCTATTACTTTTTAACTTCACATTTTTTGAGTAGGGGTTCAGTCATTTGTAAATGGTAAAAATATTTTGCAGGTGAGACATTCTGTTCCTTAGGCAGCTCATGCCAGCACAAAGTGATGAATGCTTTGTAGACATCTCCTTGAGAAAGAAGTAGGAGAATTCAAAATTAGAGCTTGTTTGTTTGTTTTAATATAAATCATATAATTAGCCTCTTGCACTCATGAGAGTTACTTTTTTTTTCAGTTGATTCACTTGATGATAATTCTCTTCTTTAACCAGTCATTCTAGGTGTATGGACTAAGATGAGCATTCTAATCCTCCCATTTATGATTTTTTTCACCATTTTTTATACAAAATCAGATTCTTTATCAGCCTTAAGTGGGATTTACTGTCACTACTACTGGTTACCACCGTGATCCTTGTCCTCTCCTCCATGAGATAGCAAAGTACTGTATGTTCATGGTTTATGGACAGGGCTCTTAGAAACATTAACTATTCCACTTAGTCTGTGCAGCCTGAAATCTGGTGCACTCCAAGTCTTACCTCTAACTGCCTCTATCACTGTATTTTTTTCAGCTGTCTGAAGTCAGGTTGCCTACAATCCTAACTTGTTTTTTAATCTGCTATACTTGGTACTGTAACTGCTTCCTAGGAAAGACAGCAAGCTGCTTTATCTAACCATCACTAATCACAGGGTGGTTTTCTAGGACCAGATGGATATGTCTGGGAAACCTAAGTGTCTGCTTAAGAGCTCTGATAAGCTCAGAGCCTCTTTAGATGACTACAGATAACATTTTCTGAGATAACATTTTCTGAGATGAGTACCGCACTGAATAATTTGTCCCAGAGCTTATAGAAGATATAAGTGCGAGGTGCATCTTATTGGTTTTAAATTACACTCCAAATTATTAATGTACAGTTCTAAATATGAAACCATCTTTCCATTTTGTCCCCATATTGTTTCCCATCTCTTTGTTCTCTTACTACTCCTTCTTCTTTCCCACTTCTTCAAAAAAGTGCACTCAATTTAAAAAGACAATAAATTCCTTAGTCTTTAGGCAAAGTCTAGAGTCATTAGGTAAACACTTTCAGTGATTATTGGAACATGATAAGGCTATTAAGTTTTTGTTGTTCAAAATACTCACTTGTTTAATTCATTCACTGCTTCACCTATATGCAATAAGGGCTGCAGACAGAAACTCAAACAATCCTCATGGCTGTGAGATGTGAACATATTTGGCATATTATTATCTCTGAAAAGCAATGCCATAGCTTACTGTGAAAACCTAGGTGACAAAATCCGTTTTGAGACAAACCATTCAGACCAGAACACTGTAACAAAGATTCCAAATATTCTTTTTCTCTACCACTCAAGCATATGACAAAATAATTCGAGTTAATTATTTTTTAAACATTAAAAAATAGTTTGTGTAGCTGTCAAATATAAATTGTGAGGACATATAGATGGGAGAAATAAGATCTGTTAACAAAACAAGTAGTATCACTGTTACAAAATTTTTCCCATTTGGAAAGCACTTCTTTAAAACTCAAAGCAAAACAAAAAACAACATATAAACTTTGAAAATGTGCATTACAATGTATAAATATTTCTATAGATTTTCACTTGAAGCAAGTACATAAGAACTAAAACTCCTCCCCAAGGTACCCCTTCTTAAAAAAAAAAAAAAATCATCATGAAATTCATGTTACTCATCATAGTTTGTTCATTAATATTTTAGGGTGAAAAGTGCTTCAAATGTATAAAGACAACAAAATTATTCAATCAAACCAAAGCATTATGTTACCATCTCTATTCCTTAATGGGTGGACTGCTTCACTCTAGGTCAATTAACTAGGTATGTCTACAAAACTACTTACAACAGGATAGCCAATGTCTTTTTTCCCCAGTTAGGCTTTCTGTAGCAGGAAAAAAGACACAAAATATTCATTATAGATAGAGTTCTTTCTTGCTAGTAAAGGGAAAGGTTAACAATTCAGTAACTGTTTATTCCCATAGTAATTCATAGTCTCAAAATCAACATATTAAGCCTGGCCCTGGGTGAAGACTGAAAGAATCTGGTCCTTCAAGATTCAATTTTAAACAATAGCTATAAGTTATTCTTGTTCCTTTATCATATGTTAACACTTAAAAGTATTTTATAAGGTTTCTGGTAAGATTATGGACAAGCACAGGGAAACTTGCAAAAGACAAAAAAAAAAAAATAAAGACAAGGGTGGTATTTTAGGAAAATCTCATGGGTTCATAGAGAGATGTCAAAACTTCAGGGGTCACAATTTAAGGCTGAAGGCACAGCCTTCATTCTTAACTCTTCATTATTTGCATTTAGCTGCCAATATAAGTATACTAGGTGATCTAGTATCTGAGAAGTTGTGAGACAATAACATTTCAAATTAAAATTAAAATATCAGGAAGCTTTAAGCTACACTATTTTCATTTTAGGATGATAAAAAGTTAGTAAAAATCAGGAATAATACATCCAGTGAATTAGCAGGCACTCAACAATATTTATAGTCAACTATTAAAAGTCAAGATAATTTCCACTTGTACTAGCTGAAACCTCTGCAGTCTTTTGCATGAATGTCCTGATTTTATCTGGGACAGAATTATTTTTCTTTCTAGTAGCTGGTGCAGTGCTAGGTTTTCGCTTTAGTCTGAGAATAATGCTGATAACACACTGATGTTTTTTCTAAGTAGTGCTTACCCTGATCAAGGACTTTTCAGTCTCTCGTGCTCTGCCAGTGGCGAGGAGCACAAGAACCTGTGAGGGAGCAGAGATAGGACACCTGACCCAAACTGGACAGACGGATATTCCATACCACAGCATGTCATGCTCAGTACATCAACTTGGGGGAGTTACCAGGGAGGGAATGATTGCTGCTCAGGGTTGGGCTTGATATCGGTCAGCAGGTGGTAAGAAATTGTACTGTGCGTCACTGCTGTTCACTGAGGGCTTTTTTCCCTATTAATCAGACTGTCACTCCCCCCACCACCACACAGTTCAGAGAGAAACTGCAAGTAATCTTATGACCATAGGCCACAAATTAAGCTGATGAAGCAGAAATCATATGGGATACTTACCAGAACTAGAACACTTTCAGATCACTAAAAGTCGAGTGTTAATCACTCAAGATAAAATATACATTAAAAGTACAGGCTTTTTTTTTTTTTACCTTATTCTGGAAAATATAGGTAAGGATTTAAAGAGCAAAGTAACATAAAGTTCTATACTGTTAGCAGTTTAGTGGACAGTCTAGATAAAATGAGAGACTAATTTTTTTATGTATATCCTATTTTATAATAAAATACATTGTCTTTCAGCTTATTAAGACTATTAAATATCTGTAGTGTTTAGGAACAAGCTGATTTCAATGTATTTCTTTTGGTCTTAGATGATTTCTTTACCTTTTTTTTTTTTCTTATGTGGATGCCAATTATTTTTCAAAATGAATATGACAAATTTCCAGATCTGGTCAGGGGTATCTTACATTTCTGCTGTAAACAAGTACCAGGGCTCTTATAAGAGTAAAATAACACAGAGTCAGGTCCCTCTTGGATACAATGAACTGTAGGGCTAATAAAGTTTGATGCTACACATTATGCATGGAAGATCATTCTTTAACAATCTGATTGTCTATGTTTATAATTAACCAGCTGAAAAATAAAAAGAATTCTCTTGAGTGAAAAATTTCAATTTTTACAAAATTATCAATCCTCCAACAGAAATTAAATAAGTGTAACAGGTCACAAAGAACAACATGTTTCAGAAGTACAAGTAGGAATGCAATAACAGATGAACCTTCTGAGAAGAAAACTTATAATGGACAGAAAAATCAGCACTGACATCAAGTTATCTTCTCAAGCAGTTTCTTGGGGAATGATGGAATTTGCAATATTGCATATATGTCTTGTGCCTTGCTGGTTCCAAACAACGATGCATTATTGCTACCAGGACACAGCAAACTCCTAGCCCTACAGAGGCTGTGTACAAGTAGAGGTATTCTTCAGACTGATCCTTTATTTTCCAAAGGACAGATTAGTCTCTTCTGATACATGAAAAATGACATAAATATAACTTTCTGTGCCAATTTTCACAATTTATAAATTGTTCTGAGTATTGGCCTTTTAAACAGGAACCTCTAAATTTGAGAGCATTAAGATCTTCTGGGTCTGATTATGAAATTTTTCAAATATAAGGGTTGCAGTGAGACATACAGATACTCATCACCTCTAGATAATAGTTCATAGTGGCAATTCAGTTTACTGTGGAGGTAAATTTTCACTTATGCTAGAGACAGATGAAAAAGTCTTAAGCCACATTAACTGTCTAAGTAAATGTCTGTTGACCATAATGGAAGCTTAAACAGGAAGTTAACCTGAATATGTGGAAACATGGATTTTATTGTCTTAATATTGAAATAACTATCCCATTGTGGGTGTTCTGATGTGGAATTCTGGAAAGCCAAGCAGAGAAACACATGCACTGTTTTTTAATCTGGAATCGTATGATGATTACATGTAAAGTTTAGAAACAGTCACGTAATTTATTTGTTCAATACAACTACAATAACCCTTTATAGTTTTACTATAATAGTACTGCATAGCATTTTGAATATTAGTCTTCAGCATACATTTTATTTCTTTATAAAGTGAGCTAAAGCACAGAAAGCCCCATTTTAGAAGCTGATGACCTGAAACCACACAAGCAGCTCACAATTTTGAGTGAGATTCTATATCTACACCCTGCTAATTTTCTCACTTATTGAAACTGCAGCTAAATAGTACAGGATGTCAAAGGAGAAGACTGGAAATGAGTGAAAATATATCCTCAGAAGGCCTCTGAACTATTTTTAGTTCTTCCTGCCAGGGGCTGCAATCAAACAATACACAATGAATATTCATTATGGAGCTGAGTAATCGATTCTATTATCTGCTTTTATACACTTTACAAAACTAAGTTCAGAAGAGAAAGACACATCTGGTTGGACGATAAAGCAATGTCTCTCTGACTCTTTCACTTCCAGAGTGTTGATAGTGACAGTATTCAGGAAATGAGACATTCCACACATCTACTAAAACATAATATGTAAGACAAGCACATCCTATATAAAATGAAAATTCTATATAAATTCTATATAAAATTTACATCAGATTTAAGTTATTTTTATTTCCCATTTATAATCACTTATGTGTTACTCTTACACATCAGCTAGCACTTTAACAAAAATTGTCAGGGACTTAGTCTTCTAAGGTTTATATTAAAAAAAAATAAAGAAGAAAATAATACTATGAAAGTTGTGTTTCTGTTTGGCAATATGCTGGAAGGCAGAAAGAGACAAATGCTGGGGTTTTTTTCCTACTGGTTACATCAGCTGCTACCATGCGAATGGCTTCTTTTTCATGTTCTTGTAGCTGTGAGCAAAACTGTTATGGGAAACTGTCTTAAACACTTTGCTTATCCAAAAATACAAAAGATTCCTGAACCTTCTTTAACTTTACAGGTCTAATGCGAGTATAGCACTTTCAGAATGTTATTTTCCTCCTCTGTTCTATACCCTTCAGAATTTTAGTTCAAATATCAGCATGCTTTCATTGCTCAGATGCCTGTATGCCTTTGTTCACTATGACTTTCTGTGTTATAGTTGTCCTCACTCCCAGATGTTATTCATGACAATAAAGGAATTTTATGTGATTCCTTTGTTTAATGGTGAGCAGGTACTATTAATTTATGATCTGTAATACTAGGCTGGAACCTCATAACACATGACTGAGGAGACTGTTAATAAATATTTACATTTAAATTATTAGTGGATTCATAAGAGAGCATATAGAATTTGATTCCTAGAGTTAAGGCATCACAGAACATTATTAAGAGTACTTAGAAACAACATCTCCATCATTTTAAAATGATTCCTGATGTTTTTGGTCTATGAATGAGAACAACTGTTGACTGTAAATGTCCTAGTTTTGATGAATCAGCAAGAAAATAGTTCTACAGTGGACAAAATTATAAAAAAATGTTAAAGTTCATATCTTCATGCACTCATGTACCTCTATAGAAAAATATAGAAAATAACTTGTTGAGAGAAGTAATATGAGGAGTGGTATAGTTTTCAGAAGAAAACCAGAACTTTTCATTACACCTTTATGTTCCCACTGCAGAATTTTGTTTTCTTGTTTGTTTTCCCCTTCTTTTGAATGCAGACTGAACTTACATGTTCTCAGTTTTGACAGTGGTTAGTTTGCAGAAGTTTTCAAGATATGAGCAATGCACTGTAACAAGTATTTCTCTGTAGGCATTCCAATAAAATATATGAAATCAGGAGATGGATTAAAAAAGAGGTAGTCAACAGAGATTTCATGTTCTTAGTGTGGAGGGGAGTCCTTTTTTAAAAAATCAGGTTCTATGTTAAAGTTTCAAATTTCTTTCCCCTACCAGGAGGGAAACACAAAAGCTATCTTTTGCTATCACAAATGCTGTCTTTTGAACAATGCCTAAGTGTTTTTAGAGTTTAGTTCCCAAAGGTAAGTAATGGAGTTTTGAGCTTTCTATTCCATATTTTTAAAGGTAGTGAAATTGTCTGATTAAGAACAAAAACTAATATTTGATAACATAATATAAAGGATGTAGGCAGCTCTGATGCAGTATCAGACAAATATTTACTATGGGAATCCATGTAAATCAGAGGAATCACTATTTGTGAGTCTTGGCCTTGGATGTGCTTAATCAGCCAGAATATTCTATTAATGAATTTTTAACAGTCATAACAAAACTAATTACTTTGAAGATGGGCAAAGAATTTTGGCAGGAAAAAAGGTGACATTTTGTGATGGTAAATTATATCTCTCTTTGACAATATGCAACAGTGCTGTACTATGTGCAGTGCATATCAAAAGGGAATGGGTTATGCATTAAGTTAATCAAATCTCCTGGCAGGAGGGCCAGGAAACCTCCATGGATGGATAAGGAGCTGCTAAGGAAACTTGGAGGGAAAAAAGAAGCTTACAGAAGGTGGAAGCAAGGACAGGCAGCCTGGGAAGAATATGGGGACGTTGTCCCCGAAGCTAGGGAATAGGTTAGGAAAGCTAAGTCACAGTTAGAATTAAATCTGGCAAGAGATATGAAAGATAACAGGAAAGGCTTCTACAGGCATATAGCAAATAAAATACAGACTAAGAATGAAGTGGATTCTCTCCAGAAGCTATCGGGAGAACTGGCTACTCTGGATTTGGAAAAGGCTGAGGTTCTCAATGACTTCTTTTCCTCAGTCTTCACCGGCAAGTGCTCTGACCACAACACCCAAGACTTGGAAGACAAACACAGGGACTGTGAGAATGAAGACCTTAGCCCCACTGTAGGAGAGGATCAGGATCGAGACCACCTTAAGAACCTGAACATGCACAAGTCCATGGGACCTGATGAAATCCATCTGGGGGTCCTGAAGGAGCTGGCGAATGAAGTTGCTAAGCCACTGTCCGTTATAGTTGAAAAATCATGGCAGTCAGGTGAAGTTCCCGATGACTGGAAAAAGAGAAACATAACCCCCATTTTTAAGAAAGAGAGAATGGAAAACCCAGGGAACTACAGACCAGTCAGTCTCACCTCTGTGCCTGGCAAAATCTTGGAGCAGATTCTCCTGGAATGCATGCTGAGGCACATGGAAAACAATGAGGTGGTTGGTGACAGTCAGCATGGTTTGAGTAAGGGGAAATCCTGCCTGACCAATTTGGTGGCCTTCTGTGATGGGGCTACAGGACTGATGGACAGCGGCAGAGCAGTTGATGTCATCTATCTGGACTTGTGCAAAGCATTCCAGGACTGATGGACAGCGGCAGAGCAGTTGATGTCATCTATCTGGACTTGTTCAAAGCATTCAACACTGTCCTGCATGACATCCTTCTCTCCTAATTGGAGAGACATCAATTTGATGGATGG
>NW_009910536.1:0-15665 GCF_000696875.1 Nestor notabilis
GGTTCGCTTGCCGTTGCCCCCGTGACCTGTTCTCGGTGAGGTGTACTGGTACGTGGGGTTAGCGCTAGTGTGAAGTGACTGGAGAGACGGTGCCGTGCTCTGCTGTAGTTGCAGGTTGTAAACGGTGGCTCCCCAGGGGTTTTGCATCATGTACAGCAGTCGTACTACATTAGAACAGTAACTGTAAAAATGAAGGCAGTTAGAGTAAACCTAAAAGCTGCAGTTCTTATGTCCTGCCTTAGGTGGTAGCTTACAGCTAAGGCTTAGGGTGGTGTACCTGCAGGCTGAAACACTTTGACCTAAGTGTGTTTTATTTTTTAAGAAAGAAACTACTTTTTTGAGAGAACTTGCTATTCTAAAGCATATAAGTTCATTAAATTGTGACAGAAACAACAACAAAAAGCCGTTAGCAGGAAATAGGCTAAGGAGAGACCGTGTAACAGTCTTCCAGTACTTAAAGGGGGCCTACAAGAAATCTGGAGGGGGACTTTTTACGAGGGCATGAAGTGTTGGGGGGGCGGGGGGCGGAAATGCCTTTAAACTGACAGAGGGGAGAATTAAATTAGACATTAGGCAGAAGTTCTTTCCTGTGAGGGTGGCGAGATACTGGCACAGGTTGCCCAGAGAAGCGGTGGCTGCCCCATCCCTGGCAGTGTTCAAGGCCAGGTTGGACGGGGCTTGGAGAATCCTGGCTAGTGGAAAGTGCCACAGGCAGAGGGATAGAACTAGATGATCTTTAAAGTCCCTTCCAACCCAAATGTGATTCTATGAAATAAAGAATCACTGATACTTATAATATCTGTAACCCTGTGACTCCTGAGGCATAGACTTACTCCCCAGTTGTGTTACCTAGGTTAACCTTCAAACAATGTATTTTCAACATATGTTTTTCTTTTTTATAAAATGTACAAATATTTTGAACCATCCGCAGGTAATAATTTGGAAAGCTCGTTTTACCTGCCTTCCTGGGATTTCAGATACACTGGTTTAAAATGTGTCTCACTGCACAATGATAGCATAAACCAGTGTTAATGCCTTGAATTTAAAATTAAATCTATCACTGTCACAGTGCCATTAAATCTTTAACTGGCACTCTGCTGGTTTAGATCCCGTTTAAGTTTCCATCAGTGACTCCTTGTGTTTTTAATACCTCCTTTAATCCAGGAACACACAAAAAAAAGCATTCTCCTTCAGTCTTTTGTTGCATTGTCAATCTGTCAACCCTTTTGAAAAGTTCTCTTTTGCTTAAAACCCAAAGTCCTTGAAATACCCATATTACCTGTGGTAAGTATCCTCACAGGTACTTGCTTTCCTGGAGATTCTGACTAGATTAAGTTTATCCTTTCCCACAGTTTGGGTGCATTCTAGCTTGCCCCTTCATAGTTGCAGTAACAGAGACAGTCTTTAAGGAAATAAAGTAATTGCTCTTTGGTTCTGTTAGCACAAGCAATGTGCAAGGCTCTGTTACTAGCAAACACTGTGACCCTATTGTCTGATCACACCACCAGATTTATAGATTTTCAGATCTGTGCTCTTGAACTTTCCCATCTAAGTCGTGGAGGTTTCTCCCTGAATTTTGTGTTTTTTTGGCTTGTTTAGCCCCAAAACCTCAAAGTTGCTTCCTTCTGCAGGCAAGCTCCCTTGAGTTCCGGTTTAGAGAACCTTTTTCCCTCTGCAGTTTTTAAAGACTGACTTGGTGCTTGTGTTTCCTGCTTGCTTTTCACTTGACATCTTTGAAATGTGGTATGAACGCCTTTCATTCTGTTTGTAACTACTGTTGTGTTCAGCTATTGTCTGACCTCTGCGGTTGCTGGGAGCTTTTCCAGGCCGGCTCTGTCTGTACCCCTCCAAGGATCCTTATGCTCTGCACAGAAGTTAGTTCTTTTAAGGCCGGGCAGATAGCAGTACAATAAGGAGTAGATAACCCTAATCAAACATTATTTGTGTAAACATACAGAAGCATTGCTTGTTCTTCTGATGAGTTCTGGATCAAATGGCTGATTCTTGTCCTTCCTGAAGAATAAACACTTTTTAATTGTCTTTCCTAGTAGCTGTGTTAAGGCTCAGACTAGAAGGACATCTATGGGTGAGGTCAGTACTATTTACCAGGTATTTTGTGTTATCTCTGTTCAAAAATGCTGAGATGAGAACGAAACTGTAGAGAGACAGTAAAGTGGTCAGTGAAGCAGTGTTCTGTCTGCAGATGCCAGCGGGCAGGCATGGCTGCAGGAACATGAAAGCAAAAAGCCTCATGAGTTCTGAGAATTCCGCAGTTTTAAATAGACTTCATCTGTCCTGCCTCTGCCAGGTCACCTGTTTCTTCCCCATTCCTTCTTCCATATTCTCTTCAGCCCAGTCTCCTTCAGCTCCTGTCCCTTTACCTTTTCCTGTGCCATGCTGCCCTCTTACAGCCACTGTTGACTTCATTTTTCCCTCATTGTCTCATTCTCTCCCTCAACATAAAACCATTATGCTTTTTTGCTATTCCTTTGTTTTATACCCCATTTCTCTATCCTATGCACTTCTGAAGCACACTGCTTGCACAGCTCTGTAGGATTAGTATTCTTTGTTTAAGCAGTGCATGCCACACAGAGAAGCCCCATTCTTGGTTGGGTTTCAAAGACAAACATATAAGTAACTAAAAAGAGAATGCTGCAAAACAGTTTAAAAGAATTCAGTTAAAAAGAAAGTTTTAGAAGCCATTTTCTTGAGGTCTTTATGATGGTCGTGGTAGAATAGGATGACCTTTTATGTCATCTCATAAAAACAGAGGTTCAGCTTAGTGCATACTAAAGTCAGTCAGTGTTGAACACTTTGTCGTGGTTCAAGCCCAGCCGGCAACTTGGAACCACGCAGCCGCTCGCTCACTCCCCCCCTTTTCCTTCCTCCCCCCGCTCCCGGAGGGATGGGGAGGAGAATCGAAGGAATGTAACTCCCACGAGTTGAGATAAGAGCACTCCAGTAACTAAGGTATAATACAAACCACTACTGCTACCAATAGTAATGATAAGAGGAATAACAAGGGGAGAGGACACAACCGCTCACCACCCGCCGACCGATACCCAGCCCGACCCGAGCAGCGATCTGGGCCTTCCGGGTAACTCCCCCCAGTTTATATACTGGGCATGACGTGCTGTGGTATGGAATACCCCTTTGGCCAGTTTGGGTCAGGTGTCCTGCCTCTGCTTCCTCCTGGCTTCCCCTCCTCTCTGGCAAAGCATGAGACTGAGAAAGTCCTTGGTCAGAGTAAACATTACTGAGCAACAACTAAAAACATCGGTGTTATCAGCGTTGTTCCCAGACTGAAAGTCAAAAACACAGCACTGCACCAGCTACTAAGAAGGAGAAAAAATGACTGCTGTAGCTGAACCCAGGACACACTTAGAAGTTGTTCAGAAGAAGTGAAGTCGGGCACTGGAAATTCCTCCTAGCAGAGGGCAGTGACTTAGCTGATGGACCTGAAAAAGTGTTTTAAGAATGAGCATATAACTTCATAAATCCCAGAAAGAAAATGAAAAATGTACCACATCAGAAAAAAAAGGAGCAGGTCCTCTACAAATGCAAAGTGTGGAATAACTGGTACAACAGAAGCAGGCTGGGGAGGCCTGGAGGTATACAGCAGACCACAAGCACTGTTTGACAATGTTCTAAATGGAATTAAGGCTTGGAAGTTCACTAATGAGTAAAGTGAAATAATTAGAAGCCCTCAGGTGAAATACTTTGTCCAGATTTAGACACTAAGCATTCAGGTGGATGCAAAATATCCACATGCAATCATAAAAGATTATAACAGTGAAGAATGGATGAGCAGTGAAGCAAAGTCAGAATAACTGTCTCTCTGATGAAGGAAAGTGAAGATGAGGGGCATAAAGGACGATTTGTCCTGCAATAGGTTAGCAGGTTGTTAGAAAAATAGTAAAACCTCATTTATGTCCATTGAAGATTCGAATGAGTAAGTAGTAATAGTCTTTATTTATAGCCAGGGAGAGTGGAAGCTGACATATGTAATTCTGTAAGAAGAATTAAATATTGTTACAGGCTACCAAAAAATATCACTAGATATTCATCATTACAACTTTTAATTACAGGTTAATGACAGATATCATTCAGTTACATTTTGTATAACTTGTGGAGGTCTTGCCCAGCATTATCCTTCTGTTACATCTAGTTGAGACGTACTTTGTGTAATTTGGAGGGTACCGTGAGGATACATGGGTACGCCTCCAGGCTGATCTGGTTGCAAAGTGAAACAATGTGTGTGACAACATAAAAACTGTCAGAAGCAAAATGCCTATGCAAATCTTAAAATAAACAAACTTACACCAACAGCCATCAGCTTCTGTTTCAGAAAGAACATATGATCAAGAGATGCATGGGAGTGTACAGCATTTACATACAAAATAATAAATTCCTAAGGACAGCCCCCATGTGATTTATGCAAACAGTAGCTTTATTGCTGTATTGTCTTCCTACTTCCTTCTGTTTTCCTGTTAATTTTCTTGCAGTACTCTCTGTTCACTGAGTCAGGGACCTGTATGGGTTATAGGCATGTGCAGTCTCACAGTGACATTCACAGTGCTTCTTAAAGAGGTATATACATTATTGGTTCAGTTTATGAAGTTTTTTAGGATAGACAATGTGTTTCTTAGATTTGTACAGCACCCAGCACATTGGAATCCAGACAGAAGAAGTATTCATGTCTGCATAATAAATCACGTATGCTATGCATACTCTTTAGGGCAGCTCTTTCAAACTGTGATAGTATGCTACATTTTCCCAAGTTGTGCTAGAGGTTGAAGTTAGCCTTTACTGAATTTGTATGCCTTAAAGATTGGAGCATAAATAGGAGCTGAAGTACATTAAGAAGAGGAGAGCTAATAATTTGAATAGTTGTATAAATGTGTATTTTTCTGTTCCTATAAATCAGACATTTTTACTACATTTTCAGGAGTGGTTTTGTCAAAATCCTTTGCTGGGTCCCAACTTCTGATACCCTGAGCACTTAAAGCAAGTATAGTGTCCAGGCCCAAAACAAGGTATTTGATATCTCTATTCAGCTTCTAAACATTCATTTATGAATACTTTTTGCCTAGTTCATATACTCATCTTGTAGTACAGTATGATAGACAATTACATAAATATACAAAGCTGTGTTTTTCTGAATAACTTTTAGCTTAAACTGAGTCATCTCTGCTTTATGTAACTTTGCAGTTGTTGCAGTTCATGAAAGTTATATACCATTTTCTTCCTAGAGTGCTTTCATGTAGCACATCTTGAAATATTACCACCCGAAGTGTAATGCATTTTTCATTGGATGCAACAGCACTGAATTTAGGTGTGGAATCTGCAGTGCTGACACACTCAAGCAGTCTTAAATTCAGTAGGCCTGTTAAAAGGTGTGGGTGTTAAGAGGTTCAGGGTCTTCGTTTGAGAGAACATGAACTGAAATAAGCTTTGTATTTGTCATCCACATAGTCCACTATCTCCAGATGAATGTCTTCTAAAATGATTGCTGTAGTTACACTTACTGTAAACTAGCTGTACATGTGTACAGAGTTCACTTAAGCTTCTAAATAAAAGTAAAAATGAAAAGCTTAAATACTTAATCCTCTTATTAAAACAAAAAAACCAAACAAAACCAAACACAACTAAGCAAAAAAACAACCTGATATTGGCAGTATGCTTCTCAGGCTCCAGCACCATGTTTATATGCTGCTTCTGGAAAATAAAGAATAAAGCTAAATAAGCTTATTGAGTTTGATCACAGCTTGTTTAGTCTTACAAATCTCTATTATAATCTTGATAGTATAAGGAATAATATACTTTTGAGAAAAGAGAAGTGTGTCAGGGACCTTGCAGTCCTTTATGCAGTAAATTAAGCCACTTGATTTTCATGGGAGTGCCTACCTCTAAGGTTGGCCCCAGTATAGTGAGGGGCATTGTAGAACTACAGAATGGTTTGGGTTGGAAAGGACCTCAAGATCAACTAGTTCCAACCCCCTGCCATGGGCAAGGATGCCTCACACTAGACCATGTCATCCAAGAATCTGTCCAACCTGGCCTTGAACACTGACAGGTATGGAGCGTTTACCACTTCTTTGGGCAACCTATTCCAGTGCCTCAGCACCCTCACAGGGAAGGACGTCTTTATATCTAACCTGAACTCAGGTTCCTTAGATGATCTTGAACATGATCCTCTCCTACAGGGCCTAAGGTCTTCATTCTAACAGTCCCTGCATTTGCTTTCTAAGACTTGAGCAGCATGGCCAGAGCCAGTGAAGACTGAGTCAAAGAAGTCAGCAAGAACCTCAGCCTTCTCCAAATCCAGGGTAGCCAGTTCTCCTGATAGCTTGTGGAGAGAACCCACGAGAGAATCCCTAGTCTGTCTTTTGTTTGCGGTACACCTATAGAAGCCCTTCCTGTTATCTTTGACATCCCTGGCCAGACTCAATTCTATCTGGGCCTTAGCTTTCCTGACCTGATCCCTAGCTTCCCAGATAATTTCCATGTATTCTTCCTAGGCTGCCTGTCCTCACTTCCATCTTCTGTAAGCTTCCTTTTTCCTTCTGAGTTTTCTCAGCAGCTCCTTATCCATCCATTGGGGCCTCCTGGCCTTCCTGCCCCATTACCTTCTTGTTGGGACGCAGAGTTTGGAGCAGGTGATCCTTCAATATCAGCCATATCCTTGGGCCCCCCTGCCCTCTAGGGCTATATCCCATGGAACCTTACTAAGCAGGTTCCTGAAGAGGCCAAAGTCTGCTCTCTTGAAGTCCAGGGCAGTGAGCTTGCTGCATGCTCTTCTCACTGTCCTGAGGATCGCAAACTCAACCATCTCATGGTCGCTACAGCCAAGGCTGCCCTGGAGCAACACATTCCCAACCGGCCCATCCCTGTTGGTGAGCATGAGGTCAAGCATGGCACCTCTCCTTGTCGGCTCCTCTATTACTTGCAAGAGGAAGTTGTCTTCCACACAATCAAGGAACCTCCTGGATTGCTTGTGCCGGGCTGTCCCGTCCCTCCAGCAGATATCAGGATGGTTGAAGTTCCCTGTGAGGACGAGAGCCTGTGAGCATGAGGCTGCTCCTACCTGTTTATAGAGCGCTTCATCCACACAGTCCTTCTGATCTGGTGGCCTGTAGCAGACCACCACAATAACGTCCCCCGTGGCAGTTCTTCCTTTGACCCTGACCCACAAACTCTCAGTTGCCCCATCACCTGTCCTCAGGCAGAGTTCCATACTCTCCAGCCTGGCCTGTCTTTCCTAAAGAGCCTATAACCTTCCATTCCAACGCTACACTCATAGGAGCCGTCCCACCATGTTTCCATGATGCCAGTGATACCATATCCCTGTAGATGTGCACACATCTGTTAATTCCTCCTGTTTATTCCCCATACTAGGGGCATTTGTATAGAGGCATCTCAGCCGAGCTCCAAATAAAGCCGACTCATTGGCTGCGGTGGCTGAAGTAGCTCTGCATTGCTCCAAGCGTTTATTACAGGTGCTGATGTCTGACTGGGAATGTTGGGGTGGATCAGTGCCCACCTCCCCCAGCAAATCTAGTTTAAAGCTGCCTTGACCAGCCTGGCAAGTCTGTGTCCAAAGCAGCTCTTCCCCTTCTTTGTCAGACAGGCCCCATCAGCCTCCAGTAGACCCGGCTTCCCAATGCAAGTCACGTGGTCTAAGTAGCCAAAACCCTGACTCTATGTATCATCCTAGTTGGATGTAAGCCAAAGATGACTCCTATGCTTTTGTAATGACTGATTGTTTTCATCAGTGAGAAACGAAAGTACAGTACATGAAAGTACTTTGTGCTGGCCTAGAGAGCTGAATTTTCACATCAGCATCAGGCAACACTGATATTTGCAGTCTGTAAATCCATGCAGTTCTCTTGTAATCAGAATATCCCATTACAACAGCTTCAAAATTTTTCCCGTTCATTATTGCAACAGTCTTAAGATCAGACTCTATCTATCTCCAGTGTAGCCCCTCTGGGGCAAACCAGCACTGCCAGATAGAGATTACATCTGATCTTTCTCTGGCAGGCAGGAGCTGGCTCCAGTCTCCTGTTGAGCAGAAAGCGAGAGAAGGAGTGTTTAGGGGGTGCCTGCACTCCAGCCAGCCTTGGCTGCCAGCTGGCCCACAGCATCCCAGCTGGCGCAGGCGAGACCAATCCCATGAATTTCATGTGCGCTGCAGACTCAAGGAACCGTAACCTGCCTTGGGCAGATTTTGGCACAGGAGAGATTCTAGTCCATGAAGTGTTTGAACTAAGTAACCAAAAAGCATGGTTAGTCAGATAGAGTCTTAGTGATGCAGAAAAACTTCCATAGAGAGTTCATTTGGGAAACATTTAGTCTGGTTCCGGTTAAAATACCAACTCCAAACGTGCGCTGGAGGAATAGGGAATCACTCCAAGGCTTGCAGTTAAGCTGTTTGTTCAGCCAGGTTAAACCAAGCTTCTGGTTAGCAGCTACATTAGAGCTGTATGAAGTCCCGTTCTAGAAAATGCTAAATAGTGTCTTGTTCCAGCAGCAAAAATAATCATCAGAAATAACTGTATGAGACAGGAGAGACAGAGGTTTGCATCCGACTCCATCTTCAGCGTGAATGCTGAAACTGAAGATAGTAATTTTGTCTCAGTAGGGGGCAGAGGACATGTAAAGACAAACTGAGAGACGGATCTAGCGTTGCCCTCACAAGACACATTCGATTTAAATTGAAAAGGTCACTACCCACATGATTGCATCACCCACCATGCCAAGTCCATTGAAGGGACAAGGCTTCTGTTTTCACCAAGGATGAGGCAGTTCAGGTGTAGTTTGCTGAAAAAAAGCCAGGAAGTCGAACGCAGAAATCATGCTGAAATGTAATAAACAGGAAAAGAAAAAAAATCTTTTTTTTTTTTAAATACATTTTTTGTAGATAAACGTGCTCTCTACTGTTTGCACATTTTATTATTCCAGAAGTGTAGCTTTTTAAATTGCTTTACCTGTCAACTCCTAGTGCTAAAGAAAAGGTCCATTTATAAAATGCTCTTTTGATAAGGAATTTTCTGGGGTCACTTAGTAGGATTCTAGACATTTCCTCATTCTACTTTTTATGCTTGTGTGGTTGGACATTGTTGCCTGGAAGGTTTCAGAGGAATTCCTAACAAGTATTTTAATGGGGAAGACTCCTGACCTACACTGTGGAAAAGACTTGATGATTAGAAATATTCAGCACTGTGTGATAATACAGGCATTGGCACCTATGTTTCTGTTGGCAGGTGACAAAATACAGTGTCAATCCAGGGTTAGAGTGTTGTTACAGGTTTTGCACTTGTTATTTTCTCTGTTTTGCAGTGTTTACCTGATCAACTGTTAAAATTCCAAGTACCTCAAAATAACTGTCTATAAAAAGGCTTTGTTTTCTTGGCTGTTTCTTTCTAGCCAAAAATTGTAAAAGAGGGAATTAAAGGAGTATCTCCCAGCAGGGAACTGAATTTGCTAAAATGTCACCACCAATCTCTTAATTAGCCACTCAGAATATCGTGCTGTCTCATGGTCCTCAGTGAGAAAGAATATGAGTGAAAATTAAATAGAGTTTATTCTTAAATAACAAAACTAAATAACTCCTCAATAGTAAAAATCACAATTGCAAAGTCAGGCATCATGTGAGAGATCTTTTGCAAAAACTGCATTGCAGAATATGAACTGACTTAGAAATTTGAAAGTTGAAAAAGGTGAGAATAAAATAAAATTCTTAGAGAAGGATTAGTGTTTGCATTAAAAATAAACTGTACTTGCATAATAATATACAAACCTTTTCCATTAATATGGCTAAGAAATGGGAACATTTCTTCTAGTTGTCTGTAAGATGTGTGAATTCCAGTTGTTAATCTCAATTCCCTATTAATTTATATAAAGTTAGACCTGAAACCTCTTTGTAGTGTGTCCAATTTTTTTAGTTATTTTTTTCCCGACTTCACTAAAGCCAAGGTGTGTTAAATACAGCTGTTCTCCCCAGCGAGGAAGATGTTTGGGAATGTGTGAGAATTTTTGTCACACATCACATTTTTTAGAATACTGTTGTAGGTAAAGAGCACAATTGCCATTCCTCTTGTTTCTTTATAAGATTGTCCCTGCTATACACTATTCCTGATGTGCTGTGCTCATTTCCAGTGCCGCCAAGTACCAAAGGTGGCTGTCTAGTCTAGTTAGTACATTTATATAGGTTTCTAAGGGGTGATGCGTAAAGCATGTTCATCACTGTGCATCAAAGAGCTCTGGAAGACATGGCACCCATTTCCCCAAGGAGATAGAGCTCTATCACATCTTAAAGAGGGTCAGTACAGTAGAGGAGCTATGTGAATTATTAATAATTCCTTCCCTAAAATATTCTAAAAATTAGAATTTCATATTAACTTGAAAAATTTTAGTTGTCAAAGGCAAAAATTACAAACTAATGACCAGTTGATATGATTTGTCCAAAACAAAATGTTTCCCTTATTTTTTGTGTGTGTGTGTTTTAATAATTCTGATTAAAAATCGGGGAAAGGGTAGGATTTTTCTGCACTCTTGCCTATATTGGGGAGTGGGGCAAATTTCAGTAAAATACTCCTCAACTAATGTGCAGTCACTTAATTGTATATAATGGATTTGCTGAAAGAAGACACAGTTGGCTACTTCAAAGTCAAAATTCAAAGTCAGAGTCAAAATTCAAAGTCAGAGGTATATCTGTTTGGTTTGGTTTCTGCTACCTTAGCTAGAAAACTGTCTGTGAAAAGCGATTTCTTTGATGCCATTTTCAAGTTTCTTCTGTACATTATTAGAACTCTACCATCATTGTAATAGTAATTACCTCAAAATCGGGTCATTAGCCCTAATTAATATTTACAAACACACCAGTATTAAGGTGAATCATGTTCTGTAAGAGTGAAGTATTTTGTCATAGTAACATATCTCAGCAGTCTAAAAGTGCTTACAGCACTCTTCTGCTCTGTCTTAGCTGCAAAATAGGTCAAGACTGTCAATTTTTCTCCTTCTCTGACTGTAATGTAAATTCTGCTCTACCAGACTTCAAACAAAAGATTAGTTTGTACCAAGTTTGCAGATTTTTGCAGCAGGAACTGCCTTAATTTAAAAAATACTAATTACTTGAACTATTTTTCACATGTAAGCTTTTTCTCTTTTTACAAAGAGATGTCATAGTTTTGGCTGTATCTCCATAAACTTAGGAAGCCATCAGGTTTATTAACATTTTCTATATTTATAGAAAACGATTTCTTTGTGAATATCAAGTCATGTTATTATCTACATATGATAGTTAGTAGAAATAGGGTGCCTAATTCTACCCACAGTGAGATTGTGGGCATGTTACAAAAGCCTAGCTGTGGAGAAGCATTATTTCTGCCTTTCAGTGTCCAGATGGCCAGAATGTTTGTGTGGGATTTTTTTTATTGTTGTTGTTGCTTTCCATCATCTCAGTGGGAAATGTAAGAGTTGTTATTCTAAGCCTATAGTCATTGTTAGAAAAATGAAATTCAATCTGGTATTGACTGAAGGAAGCTGGGGGAAAAATCAACAGAAAGCCCCATTTGCTCGGCAGCATTTGTTGTCAGTTCTGAGCCAAAGAAACTCAAGCAGCCTGCATGAAGAACTCTGCGTAACTGGTGATTTAACCTGGTGGACAACAAGGCAAATGCACTTTTTATTGTGAATCTTCATTTGTTTGTATGATTTTTATTGTGTCCTAGTTACCAGCCACAAAACTTCTAAAGTGTCAGCAAGCTTATCATTAAAAAGACTTCATGTATTAATTTAGGTAAAGACATGCTAATCAAGAGTAGATTTCTCAATACTGAAAATTATCTTAGCCGTCATGAGCCAAACTTCCAGAAGCCTCAAATACTTTGCAATTAGTTCAGTAGAAGTTGTTGAACTGTGTTTTTCATTAGATATGGCCTTGCTTTCATGATGCTAGGTGGGTATTTGGGTAGACTCTCAAAACTCTGGGGAGAGGGAATGGCAATAATTCATTTTGTCAGTCCATTTCCTGGGGAATATCTATCACAATGACATGTTTATTTTATGTATATAGCTAGTCCTGTTCCTTGCTTTTCCTTGGATGGTCCTTTCCTAATTTCCTTTGGCTACAACAGTCTATAAGACCTCCTGAAACCCTATATCAAAACTGTTGCTGGTACATGGCTTTTTGCACATTACATACATTTTATAAATCGTCCTGACCTTCAGCTGTATCTTGATACCGCTGGTAAATTGCTTTTTTATACTTTAGGTACTATTCTAAATCTCTGGAGCCCTCTATAGCGGGCTTAGGGATGTTTTGGCACTTGGGCAGCTGAAAGGGGCTCAGTTTTCAGTCTCACACCCCTAGTAAGCACATGTTTGGCAGACCTTGTATCCTCCTCCACCTGTATTTCTGAGAACTCTAAACCTTTGACTTAGTTTATAAGAGCCTCTTTTCTTCTTCCACTCTTGCATCAGTGGTGGTAGCACCGTTGTTCCTTGCTGCTGACTCGTCTTAAAAAAACAAGGTTCCTAGTGAATCCAGGCTCACCCAGGGCCAGCTGTATTACTTCTGTGTTCCTGGTACAGGCTAGTGTTAATGAAAGGTCAGAGGAAGATGGAGCTGTTGGAGCAAGTCCGGAGGAGGTCCACAAGGGCAATAAGGGGGCTGGAGCACCTCCCGTGTGAAGACAGGCTGAGAAAGTTGGGGCTGTTCAGCCTGGAAAAGAGAAGGCTGCGTGAAGACCTCATAGCAGCCTTCCAATATCTGAAGGGGGCCTACAAAGATGCTGGGGAGGGACTCTTTGTTACAGACTGTAGTGGTAGGACAAGGGGTAATGGGTTTAAACTTAAACAGGGGAACTTTAGGTTAGATCTAAGGAAGAAGTTCTTTACTGTGAGGGTGTGAGGAACAGGCTGCCCAAGGAAGCTGCAAATTCTCCAACCCTGGCAGTGTTCAAGGCCAGGTTAAACGGAGTCCGGGTGACATGGTTTAGTGTGAGGTGTCCTTGCCCATGGCAGGGGGCTTGGAACTAGATGATCTTAAGGTCTTTTCCAACCCAAACCATTCTGTGATTCTGTGATTCTAATATGAATGATCTTGAACTTTCTCAGCAAGCATAATTCACCCCAGTAGGTTTCCTCAAAAGCATCTTAGATTGTGGGACACATACAAATATAGATGAACTGGAGAGCTCCAGGCGTAGTATGTTAAATTTTGATTTTCTGCATACCTGTTCCACGTGGCATAAATGGAGGCACCTCTGGTAGTACAAAGTTACTCTGTCTTCTGCTTTGCTGAGCAAGATAAAGGTTCTTTTGCTGCATCTCATGCCATGGGGGTTCCACCTGGTTATAAACTTAATTAATGTGGTGATGGACAGGTCTGTGAAAACTACTGGTGCCACTCGCTGAGGCTGCCTGAGCCAGAGGAAACCATTTCCTTCATGGCTGAACTCTCTTTTTTATTCTTGTAAATAAGATTAATGCTCTCTAGAACTAATGGTTTGGGCCTCTGTCTGTGCTCTATGTGCAGGAGAGTTGACTGCAAATTCTCATTGACTCTGTAATTAGGTTGGTGGAGGCCAAAGATTGATTTCAGTTACTCTAAAGTAGACATCTTATGGCTGGGCTCAAAGCTTTCTAGACAGTGCTGTCTACCACTAGGTCATATTGACTGTATCTCTGGTTGTAAATGCAACCTTATAGACCAACTGCATGTACAGTCACCTGCATGTAGACACCTAGATTTATGTCTTCCTCTCAAAACTGAATTCTGCCTCTATTCTTTCTGTTACAACCTTTCATACATGTGTCAAGCTAAGTGTCTGGAATTTGACATGGTAGAAACCATCATTCTTTACCTAATGTGGGCAGAAAGCAATCTGTGGTCTTTCTGCTGCTTGCTATACAGTCTCTTCCTTGAGAAGAGATTCTGTTCACTCTGGCAGAGGGGTTGGAACTAGATGATCTTAAGGTCCTTTCCAACCCAAACCATTCTATGATTCCAATTCTATGATTTATCCATGCGTGGATTATCCAGGTTTCTGGGTAATTTGTGCAACACTCATGGTTATGAGGCACATTCCATCTAAAAGCTATATATTTTCATATTTTCATTGCACATGTTAAGAAACATGGAACTGGAAGGGAGAGGAAGAGAAGGGTTTTACTAAGAGAAACGTCTCTTAGCATGGGGCATTTTGTTTGCTTTTTACAGCAATTAGTATTATTCAGTACTTAATATATTTAGGCACAGTGACAGTTGATTTAATTTACAGCCATGAGTGCTTGCGACATCTGCAAATTTTAGTCTGTTATCTGGAGATGCAAAAATGAGAAACACACCATTAGTGATCACTTGTTAGAAAATCTGTACTTTGAGTAAGATTTTCCAATTTTCAAATGGATTTAAAGCCACAATGTTCTTCATACCTAAAATTCACTGATAAGGATTTCTGTGAGACTTCAGATTGACAGAAACTGCAATTGGTACCTAAAAATCCACAACTAGTAAAAAGCTGCAGAAGGCAGCTGTCCGGTTCAACACTAGCCACTAGGAAAAATTTTTCTCAAGTGGTGCTTTGTGCTCAGGTTGCCCTCTCTTTTGGAAGCAATGACTCAATTTAGCATTAGGGGATTCTTTTGATCTCAGGTCTTCAGCTGGCGCCAGCACCACTCTTTGTACGTGCTAGGTATTTGTAAGAGTAAACTCGCTACTCAGGAGACAACCAGGCACACTTTCGCTAAGAAATCTTAAGAGGGAAAAGAAAAAGGGGCGGGGGGAATTCATTATTTTAAGTTTTAGAGCAGGATTTGACTAGCATGCAGTAAGAAAGGTTTGAGTCTCTCACTGAAAGAGGAAAAAACAAAGTGTTATGAGACTGTCATCCACCATGTGTGCTGAATTAAATGGTTTCCTGTTGGAAATCAGTCTAAAAATGCTGTCAAATATAAGGGGAATCACAAAACATTTCTTAACGTAAATGCAGGGTATCCATAGTACACAGTAACTGTCCTATGATGTATGACAGCTGTTTTCTGTGAGGCAGTGAATTTAAAGGTGGTATGGAAGACACTGGGAGGCACATACTTTTGTGGATAGTGTCTGCTGGTTTATAGATATACAGTACACTATGTACACAAGCTAGTATGGACATGTCCTTTCAGCTGATAAAAACCCCTCTAACTGCCAAGAAGTGTATGATAAAATATTTATATGTGCTGTTTCTTGACAATAGTACTGTACCTGCCGTCCATGATGAACAGTCTTCAATTCTGTTTTATAGTAAAATTATTTACATTCATCTTATTTTTGAGGCCAAGCAATGTTTCATATTGCATACTTTCATGCAGACCTTTTTATGCTATGTTTACATGGAGAATAATGTTTATTCTAAATTCTGTAGCTAGGGCTGTTTTGTTATGATGAAATAGACATTTCTTTATACCTAGAAATAATAGTGAGTCTATGATGTAGGCAGCCTAAGATTTATAGGGTCCTTAAATACTCATCTTCTTGCTTTTAAGTACTTGGCTTTTCTAAATGAGATGATAGATAACTGTTGTTCGCAGATATAAGGGGAGGGATCTGGACCAGTGCTTTGCACTTTGGTATAGTTTTTTTACCTGCATTTCATAGAATCATAGAATCATAG
>NW_009910537.1:0-4878 GCF_000696875.1 Nestor notabilis
TGAGTGATAACCTGAAGACATTCACTTCCGACGAGCTGAAGGAAGGAGCACCTCCTGATAGGGGTGAGAGAGATGAATATGCTTTTTTTTTCTGAGGCGTTCAGACATCAGGAATGCTGTCCGAGTACTGGCTCTGCAGAAAAGCAACTCTGTCGTAAGGGGACAACCTGGGTGTCTTGGGTCTGTTTTGTGTGAAAGCCAGGGAGGATGTTGGGAGGCAGCAGTGAGTGAAGTCTGATCTTCCTGTTTGTGTCTCTGTAATAATACCCAGGAGCCAGGGATCGGGGGGAATTTAGCACTGGAAGGTGATGGACTTGCTGCTCATCTTTTGTTGTTGCACACTTGGGTGAACAATTATATCCTGGTGCCTTGTGTAACTGTTCCAATCTGCCTTTCTGTCCTGTCACTCCCTGTGCTGATGCTGACTTCTTGCTGCTCTTTCGTGAGTTGCTGATGCCTTTTCCCAGTTCCTTTTGCCCTTAGTTGGAGCCTAATTCAAGATTCTTCTAGTCTGAGAAACAGACACTGGATTTCTCTGCTTTCTTCAATCGCTGCCTCTCTGCTCTCTTGCTGTAACAGCAAGTATGAAGAGTTAGGGAAGATGTGTAGTTGTGGAGACCTCTGGTGTAGGCAAAAAATCTTAAACATTGTTCTGTCTTCCTGCCAGTTCCTTTTGCCCTTAGTTGGAGCCTAATTCAAGATTCTTCTAGTCTGAGAAACAGACACTGGATTTCTCTGCTTTCTTCAATCGCTGCCTCTCTGCTCTCTTGCTGTAACAGCAAGTATGAAGAGTTAGGGAAGATGTGTAGTTGTGGAGACCTCTGGTGTAGGCAAAAAATCTTAAACATTGTTCTGTCTTCCTGCTGATGGACTGCAGCTTCCAGGGAAAATGACCTTTCACCAGAGTTGAGTGTGTCCTGCTGACATTCCAGCCTCTACTGGGCTCGTGAACTTTGATGGCCAGAGTGTGCAGTTCCGTTCTCTGCACTGGAAGTTTGTAGTGACTTTGATATGGATGGTGTCTGCACTGCTGTGCTGTGCAGCTGTGCTGGGGGAGCGTCCTGGTTTCAGCTAGGATAGAGTTAATTTTCTTCCTAGTAGCTGGTGCAGTGCTGTGTTTCGGCTTTAGTCTGAGAACAACGCTGATAACACGCTGATGTTTTAGTTGTTGCTCAGGAGCACCCTGATCAAGGACTTTTCAGTCTCTCATGCTCTGCCAGTGAGGAGGGGCACGGGAAGCCAGGATGGAGCAGAGACAGGAACCTGACCTAAACCAGCCAACAGGGTATTCCATACCACACCACGTCATGCTTAGTATAGAAACAGGAGCAGTTGGCTGGAAAGGACCGACTGCTGCTCAGGGATGAGCAGGGCATCAGTCAGTGGGTGGTGCCAGGGATTCAGACTCCTCCCTTTGGGGTTGTTACATGGACTCGTTGCTCACCCTGAGGCTTCTCCCTGGTTCCCCCTGGCAAGGAAGGCAGGTTTACTTTGGGATGTGGTGTAAAATGTCTATTTTAAAGCAGATTGACTCTTTTCCTTTTTTTTTTTAGTTGGTGTCTACCTTCTGCCATAAAACTTCATCTTTGGAGCGGACAGAGGAGGAGGGTGATGGTGATGAGGAGGATGAGGACTTGGACATCTTTGGGGGTTATGACAGCTTCCGGGGCTACAACAGCAGCATGGGCAGCGAGAGCAGCTCCTGCCTGGATGAGTCTAGTGATGATGAGGTGGCAGACCGGGAAGCTGGAGAGCTTCCGACCTCTCCTGTGCACCAGCCATCCACAGGCCGGCTTCCAGATGACAGCGGCTCTGAGCCAGGTACTGCACTGCTTGTTCTACCTAAAACACATGTGTGATGGAAAGAACAAGGTCGGGGGGAGCTGAAGGGTATGTGTGGGTATGCTTTGGGAGCAGCACTGGATTGACACTGCAGTTCCTGGGCTACGTGGGGGATCTGCTGTGTGTAATGAGGATTACCTGGGCTCAGCTATGTCCTTGTGGTGCATCAACCCTGCCAACTGCTCATGTTTTTGTGCTTTCCTTCTCTCAGCTGTGTGTGAGATGTGTGGGATTGTGGGCACCAGGGAGGCTTTTTTCTCCAAGACCAAACGTTTCTGCAGCGTCTCCTGCTCCAGAAGCTACTCCTCAAACTCCAAGAAGGCCAGCATCCTGGCTAGACTGCAGGTGAGTCGAAACCCTTATTCCCTGGGGATGGAGCAGGATGTGCCTGTACACAGGGGTTGGTGGCTGCTCTGTAGTTAAAGATCAGACTGCCATTACCAGTGGCTTGTTCTTCCTGCCTGAAGTCCCCAGAGAATACATGCCAGCTGAAGGGTGGTGGTCCCTAGAAGCTGAGGAAGGACACATTGATTTATTTTACCTGCTGTTTCTTCTTGTTCCTGTGAGCATTAGTAAAAATTGTAGTAACCTGAAAATCGCCCCAAAGGAGAGATGCATGCCCTGCTGGCCAGTTGCAGTGACTGGCTTCCTCTCCTGTGCCACTAATGTTCCTCATTTGCTTTCTTTTGTAGGGGAAGCCACCAACGAAGAAAGCTAAAGTTCTGCATAAGGCAGCCTGGTCGGCCAAGATTGGGGCCTTCCTCCATTCGCAGGGCACAGGGCAGCTGGCTGATGGGACACTGACTGGCCAGGATGGTGAGTACAGGGACAGTGAGGAGGTGCAGCTTGCTGGAGCTGAAGAAAAGGGAACATCTGGAGAGCTGTAAGCTCTACAGTCCTCTTCCTCCCCTCTGCTATGCTGCCTTGTACCAAAATGATGTGTGTAGATCACTCCGACACAGGTTGGCAAGACACAGGTCGTGTCTCTCTCCCTTTCCCTGCAAGTGCAGGTTCCTGCCCATCCACTAGTGCAGCCCCATCCTCACTCCTCATGCGACTTGATATGGAGTGCAAACTCTGTAGTCATAGCCCCACGACGTGCTGACTTCTGCTGGCAAAGCTGACTTGGTGTCCTGCTGCTTCCAGCCCTTCACTGCCCCACTCCGTGTGGGAGGGTATATTTAACCCGAATCGCTCACGGATCAACGTGAAGAACAGCCAGTTGCTGCAGCTGAAGTAGTAGCAAACTGCTGTGTTAGGCTAAAAGTGAGCCCCAGGAGGTGGCAGCAGGGATTGATTCCTGAGCAGGCTGCTGCTGGGCCGGAGCTGTAGCCTTGGATCAGGACCAAGTGTAGAATGAATATCTTGGTGCTTCAGTCCGATTTTTCCCAGCACCCGCTGGGGAAGCACGTGCTGCTGATATGACCCTGCAGTGGTGCTACTGATATGACCCTGCAGTGGTGCTGCTGAGAAGCAAAGTTGCTAAGTGGTATAGCACCAACAGGGTGCATTCTTCACTCCTACCCAGAGTGCTTGAGCCATGGGCCAGATTTGACCCCTTTTCTTGCTCCTCCTGCCCCCACTTGCCAAAAGCAAGTGACAGCAAGGATCAATTAATAATATAGTGTGCCTCCTGTGGGGGACTGGTCCCTGTGCACTTGTAGGATCTAGTTTCCCACCAGGGAAGATGCAGTGGAATGCAGAGTCCCTGTGTGCTGGGGCAGAGGGATCTGTCCTAGCACGTGCCACAATGTGGCTGCAAGCTGTAGTCCAGAGGTAACAGGATGCTCTGTGTCTTTTCTATAATCTCACTGGATTTTCTGCTCTCATGTCTGCTTGTAGCACTTGTCCTGGGCTTTGACTGGGGAAAGTACCTGCAGGAGCATGGCTTCAAGGCAGCTCCTGTCAGCTGCTTCAAACATGTGAGTTCTTTGCTGTGCCTCGCAGTGTGTGTGGGGCATGTTGTATGCATGGGGATCCCCTGTACTCCTGTGACAAGTGGTAGGGAGAGGCCTGGGGAGCTGGTGCAGGGAAAGAAGTTGGGGCTTCTCATAGCTCAGAATGGGAGTCCCATAAAGGGACAAGGAGTTTTGGGGGAGGAAGCAGAGGGGGACTTGGTAGAAGCACTGCTGGTGATGGCCCAGCGCTGGCTGGGGGCAGCCCCTGGTTGCAATTTGTGTGGGTAAGCACAGCCCAGGGTGGTGTGCAGGAAGAAACTCGGCTGATGTGGGGCTGAGCCTGGATTTGCAGTTCTTATGGGCCAAGTAGCTGAGGCACATATGTGGAAGAATGTCCATTCTTAGGTATTATAGCAGCCCCAGCCTTTCTGTGTAATAAGACTCATTATGTTCCTTTTGAGTAGTGATCTGTGATAGTACTAACAAAATGTCTTTTTTCTAGGGGAGAGGTCAGGAAGACTTGGCAGTTTTATTGATGGTTAGGGATTTTGATACCATAGAGGAATGGCAGCAGTTACTTTGGGCTAATAGGATACGTGGCAGTGGAATAGTTAAGCATTGCTATACAAGTTTCTGGCTTTTGGGATCCTCAGTGAATGCCCCAGTGAGATGTCTGGGACAGTTTGTTTGTATTTCAAGCTGTTGGCAGATACAGGAAGGGTAAGGCATGCATCTGCCTAAGGTGAAAGTGTGGCTGCCTAGAACATGTCTCTGAAAGCTAGAATGAGCCCTGCTCTAACTGCCATGTCCCTCGTGGCTGCCTCCATCCTTCAGGTGCCGCTCTTCGATCAGTGGGATGATGTGGTGAAAGGTATGAAAGTAGAAGTGCTGAACAGTGATGCTGTGCTCCCTAGCCGTGTGTACTGGATTGCATCCGTCATGCAGACTGTAGGTATGCCTCCAGTGGAATTCCTGACAGCTAGGGATGGCTGACCTCTGAGGGAGCCTTTGGGGAGCTGAGTGTTGCTGGTCAAGCAAAACATCAGCTCTTTGGAGCTCTGCAACTGCTGGGATATTTTGGAACAGGAAATACCACAGTGTGGGGGTGGGAGGAAAACAGCATCTGGTTCCTCTTCCG
>NW_009910537.1:4909-21061 GCF_000696875.1 Nestor notabilis
GGTGGTTCTGCCTCCAGAATGGCTGGAGAAGCTCTGATAATCCATGCAGAGCTTTGAAGGCCATTCTGTCAGGACTAAGCCTCTGGTGCCCAACAGGAAGAGGAGAAATTCCTGGTCTCTAATGCCTTGCTGTGGTTGTCTGCTCTGTCCTGGCAGGGTACCGGGCCCTTCTGCGATATGAGGGCTTTGAGAATGATGCTGGCCATGACTTCTGGTGCAATTTGGGTACAGTGGATATTCACCCCATTGGTTGGTGTGCCATCAACAGCAAAATCCTGGTACCACCACAAAGTGAGTGTGGGGTGACAGGGATCATGGAGGAACCTTGGTTTATGCCTAGAACAGGGGGACAGGTCCTCCCAGTGTATGTGAGACCACAGCTCCATTTGTGCTCTGACTTACAGGGAACTGGGAAGCTGGAGACTACTTGAACTGCTCCCTCTGCATCTCCCTGTGGTTGACCCTGGGGTGCTGGAGACAGAGCTGGTGTCAGACCTATGAACAGAAGCTAATGCAGCTGCTGTTCCTCTTGGTGCAGACAGTGACTAGACTTAACCTTTGGGTGAACTTTTTTGTCCTACATCCTGGGCAGTGTCTCTGGGGAGAGCAGCGGCTCCAATCACTGCTCAGCTGGCAGTTCAGAGAGGGATGTCAGTTTAGCAGAATTCTGTCAAGCTGAGATTTGCTTAGTATGGCTCACATGTTTTTGCTCTAATATCACTTCCACACCTAGATCAGTCAAGTTGGATGTCTGCTTGGCCCAGTCCAGTCTGTAATGGTCATCCCTTGCAGCCAGTTGTGAGGGCAAGCTGGCAGAACTGAGAGCAGGTACAGCATCTGCATCTGAAGAAGGCCATCTTAGGGCGAATGGGCTTTCAGAGAGGTAGAAAGGTGTAGTGTGGTGCTGTAAGTCCTTTGATCATAAAGATGTGCTTTTTCCCTGTGTGTATGTAGGTATCCATGCCAAATACACTGACTGGAGAAGTTACCTCATGAAAAAACTGGTGGGAGCCAGAACAATCCCAGTGGATTTTCACATCAAGGTAAATGTGGGGGATGTCATTTTACGTGTGGAAATGAAGCTGAAGCCAAGAGATATGTGTGCAATACATCTCTTCTGGTTCTGATCTGTGCAACTCCTGTGTGACTCCTTGAAACCTGGGCATGGCAGAGACATGCTCCTAAGATATCTGTCATAATGCTGTGGGGAACGGTACAGCCTCCAGGCCCTGTCAGTACAACTGTTTCTCCTTTGGGTCATAGATGGGTTTTAAAAGCTGTTATCATGTAGTCTGCTGTGAAATACTGGGGGTGAGGTTTACCCTTTTGCTGAAAGGAGAGGCCAGTGAAGCTCCAGCCTTAGCTTTCCCTGCCTCCTATCAGTGCTGAGAGTCAAAAACCTTTGCCGTACGTATTGGTAGCACAGCAACCTGTGGGGAGTGAGAGGGGTGGAGGCTCCCTCAGAGTGCATGGAAGCAGCTGTAAAAAAACAGCCTTGGCAGTTTTGTAGCTCTTGAACCTGTGCAGGGGTTAGACCTTGTCATGGAAAAGAGGCTCTTTTGTCCCTGGCAGCTTTGGAAACCACAGATAAGGAAGATGGTCCCAGAGATAGCAGACAAGTGATAGGTTTTCTTGTGTGTGAGGTGATTGGTGACACTGGGCTGGAGACCTTGATAGAGTTGGTGTTTCCTTTGTTGCTTCTCAGAAAGTCGAGAGGATGTCTGTAGCTTCTTGGTCTTGGGCCACAGCTTGTAGCTTGGAGCTTATGCCATGGAAGGGAAGTGGTAGAGGGAGATAGATGTTGTCAGCTGGTGCAGTGCTGTGTTTTTGACTTTCAGCCTGGGAACAATGCTGATAACACCAATGTTTTTAGTTGTTGCTCAGTAATGTTTACTCCAACCAAGGACTTTCTCAGTCTCATGCTCTGCCAGGGAGGAGGGGAAGCTGGGAGGAAGCAGAGACAGGACCCCTGACCCAAACTGGCCAAAGGGCTATTCCATACCACAACACGTCATGCCCAGTATATAAACTGAGGGGAGTCACCCGGAAGGCCCAGATCACTGCTCGGGTTCAGCTGGGTATTGGTTGGCGGGTGGTGAGCGGTTGTGTCCTCTCCCCTTGTTATTTCCCTTATCATTATCATTATTATTGGTAGCAGCAGTGGTTTGTATTATACCTTAGTTACTGGACTGCTCTTATCTCAACCCATGGGAGTTACATTCCTCCAATTCTCCTTCCCATCCCTCCAGGAGCACGGGGAGGAAGAAAGGGAGGGAGTGAGCGAGCGGCTGCCTGGTTCTGAGTTACTGGCTGGGGGTTTAACCAGACACCTTTGCATCTCAACTCCCCGCTAGTGAACAGGAAGTGGAAGGGAAAGACCTTAAAAATTTCAGATTCAGGTGTAGGCTGATTTGGGTGTCTGAGTCTGTTTTGCGCTGTATTTCCTAGTTGCTGCACAACATTCTGGGATCACAGTACCGAAATTTGTCTAGTGTGCCATAAACACTTTTGGCCATTTGTGGATGAGTAGGGCCAGGCTGGCCCAGCAGACTGAAAGTGTCAAACAAATCAGTTAGAAGGCAGCCAGTGACTCATATGCCTGTGCCTTTGGGTCAGTCTGCAGAGTAACTCTGGCATTGGAGCAGATAGATCATCATGTTGCTCAACCTCTGATCAGAGTAAAAAGGTGAAAATAAGGACTTGACCTTTTTTAAAGTCAACTGAAAATCCTGTTGCCCCTTGGGAAGCTACACCTCTAACTGCTTCCAGCCTTGAAACCCTTATTGTTTTTTCATGACTGAAAAAGGCACATGAGTCCTCACTCAGTTCCCGGTCAACCGGAGTTGTCAGGAAGTGACGTCTGTTTCTGCCACTCAGGACATTCACACGAGGTGCTGGCTGAGCATGGCTGCTGGCCCAGCGTGGGGGTAGCTGTTACGGGGCCACAGAACAGGGGAAACTTACAGGTGCTTGTGCCCCGCTGTGCTGCTATGTGGTTTGGCAGCTCCCTGTTCCCTGATGAACCTGCTCCCATGCATCCCTTCCCAGAGGCTTTGGGAAGTGCAGGGTGTTGGCTAGCAATGTCTAAGGGGAAAGCTGTTCTCTGAAGTGTCTGGAGAAGGAAAGCACCAAGTGTGATTGATCTCAGTTCCTCTGCTGGTTGTTGCCAGATGGCAGAGAGCATGAAGTACCCGTTCCGGCAGGGCATGCGGGTGGAGGTGGTGGATAAGAACCATGTGTCCCGGACACGCATGGCAGTGGTGGACACAGTGATCGGGGGCAGGCTCAGACTCCTCTATGAGGATGGTGACAGCGACGATGACTTCTGGTGCCACATGTGGAGTCCCCTCATCCATCCTGTGGGCTGGTCACGGAGAGTGGGCCACAGCATGAAGAAGACAGGTAAGGATCGTAGCACCACAAGCATCTTCTGATTTGCTATGATCTGCCTCGACCCTGCTGTTGACAGGTCTTGACATACTGGGAGCCAGGCAGTTGCCTCAGGACCTGACAGACAAAGTCTATGTAGTCATGTGTCTGCTGCTTTTCCCCCTGGATAGATAAAAGCCCAGTGGTCTGCTGCCACACGTCAGGAAAAGGGGGCCTGTAGGCTTTCTTGCCTGAAGTAGGTAGTCTATCCCCACAGTGTGAGAGTGCAGGGTTTGCAACATCACAGATATTTATAGTCTTTTTGGGGAAACTCGTGCTGGCTTCTGCAAGACGGGATGCCATAAGGTTAAGTTTTCCTGGACTTTGTACAGAGAATAATTTTTTATCAGCTTAGATTGGAGGAGAAAACCCCCAAACAAGACTCCAGCCCTGCTGATCGTTTTGGTTCCATCTCTCTTCCTTGCTGCAGCTCCCTGGTGATTACAGCTGCATGTAGAGGTGCTAGCAGTAGTGCTCAAGAAGCTCAGCCATCTGCTTTTGAGCAAGCCTTGCATCACAGCCCATGTTATGAGAAGGCGTAGAGGGACTGACCTGTTCTTATTATTCTTCTCATGGTCTCTGATCTAGGTCTTTTATAGTAGCTGAGCTCTCACGAGGGAATTAATAACCAAAGTGTTTTCTTACTGCAGTTGCTGCAGGTTACTTACCTCTGTTTCTTCTGTTCCTCGCAGAAGAAAAACGCAGTGAAATGGCAAACCATCCCACCTTCCGGAAGATTTACTGTGATGCTGTTCCCTATCTGTTTAAGAAGGTAGGACAAATCAGCAAAGGAAGCAATGATACCGCTTCCTTCCTTGGGTATATATGCTTCTGGGTGAGCTGTTGAGAATGGCGTATTTGTCTCTTACAGCTATAGGGCAGTAAGGTGTTTGAGGTGTCAAGGCTGTGGTTGGGCAGGGGCAGGTCAAGATAGAAAGATGTAAGAACTAAAAGACAATGACAGATTGAGGGGCTCAGGTGAAGGGCAAGCAGTTTCTTGGAGCTTTGAGTTGGGGAGGGAAGATGATTGTATGGGAGAAACCAGTTCAACAAGGAACTGCACATACTGGTAAGGACTGAGATGAGGAGGAGGCTTGCTTTGCTCAGCAGCAGCTGAGTGCTGGGCCTGATACTGTGACTGACCAGAGCCTTGGCAGGAGGTTGTTGACTCAAACACAGCATTGGTTTGCCTGCCTTTTTGTATTTCTTGTAATATTTCTTCTTTCCTCTCCGAGCTTGGGTTGAGCCGAGTAAAGAAGCTCTAATCTGTTTGCAGTTGGTGTCGGGATGGGACTGTCCCATACCCCTGACAGCACATGGTATACCAGAGTCTCCTTTAGGTACGAGCTGTCTATGCTGAAGGTGGATGGTTTGAGGAAGGCATGAAGCTAGAAGCCATTGACCCCCTGAATCTGGGCAACATTTGTGTGGCCACTGTTTGCAAGGTAAGTTCAGTGGGCAGAAGGGTGTTTACTTTGTTTACCTGAGTGAACAGTAACCTCTGTGTGGGGAATGGAGTGTATATGTATGGGCATGCATTCACTGATACAGGAAGCTGAGGATGGATGTGTCTGCTGCAGTCTCTCTTGCTGAGGTGGCAGTGAGCTCTATTCCTGTGCTAGTGTTGGGAAGTAAGTTGCTTGGCCAGGTTTCCTCAGCGAGGTGCATTGCATGTCCTGACAGTATAGCATCAACTTGTTTTTTCTTGCTCCCTCCAGAATCTGTTTGCCCTTGTAGAACCCAAGCAGATGACTTTGACACCTGGGGTTTGGCAGGGAGATACTAGAAGAGCTCTTTGTGTCTGTGAAATGTTCCCTTCGGCTATTGCCTGGAAATGTGAAGAGGTTGGGGCAGACATGCCTGTCACATTTGGTAGGAACCAGTTATCAGGAAGTGATGGGATGGGACAAGTCTTGTTGCTGTAAGAAGTAGAAGGTGGTGCTCTTCCCTTCTGCCTAGTAACAAATTCATGACCTGGCTGGTGTGGTGGGTCTCTGGGCTGCTAATAAAGCCTGTTTCTGAGGGAGAACAGAGCTTATGACCTTTCATGGCTGAATCCTTTTTGCTAGGCTATTAGCCTTGGTCCCAGTCCTGCAGAAATTGCTGCTGCTTTGGGGACTAGCTACTGCATGCCCTGGAGCATAAAACATTGCATTTTACTTTCTGGTGGCAATTGTGATACATCTGTGGGGACTCCTCAGGGGATCCTTTGAGACGAGAGGCTTTAGAAGAAGTGAAGCTCTACACTCATGCTCTTTGCTCCCATCTCAGGTCCTCTTGGATGGGTATCTCATGATCAGCATTGATGGAGCCACATCTGCTGATGGCTCTGACTGGTTCTGCTATCATGCCTCCTCACATGCCATCTTCCCTGTCAATTTCTGTCAGAAGAACAACATCACTCTGACCCCTCCAAAAGGTGAGATTTGGACTCTGCCCTGTGGTACAAACCTGCAGGGTCAGGTTCAGATGAATCAAAATCAAAAGGTCCCAATCTACATCTTTTCAGGAAGATGGGGCTGGTTCAGAGATCCAGTCCATTTGAGCTCTGCATGAGCAGGCAGTGTGCTCTTGCAGCCCAGAAAGCCAACCATATCCTGGGCTGTATCAAAAGAAGCATGACCAGCAGGTCAAAGGAGGTGATCCTGCCCCTCTACTCTGCTCTTGTGAGACCTCACTTGGAGTATTGTGTCCAGTTCTGGTGTCCTCAACATAAAAAGGACATGGAGCTGCTGGAGCAAGTCCAGAGGAGGGCCACGAGGATGATAAGAGGACTGGAGCACCTCCCGTATGAAGACAGGCTGAGAAAGGTGGGGCTGTTCAGCCTGGAGAAGAGAAGGCTGTGTGGAGACCTCATAGCAGCTTTCCAATTACCTGAAAGGGGCCTACGAGGATGCTGAGGAGGGACTCTTCGTTAGTGACTGTAGTGGTAGGACAAGGGGTAATGGCTTCAAACTAAAACAGGGGAAGTTTAGGTTAGATATAAGGAAGAAGTTCTTCACAGTGAGGGTGCTGAGGCACTGGAATAGGTTGCCCAAGGAAGCTGTGAATGCTCCAACCCTGGCGGTGTTCAAGGCCAGGCTGGACAGAGCCTTGGGCGACATAGTTTAGTGTGTGGTGTCCCTGCTCATGGCAGGGGGGTTGGAAGTAGATGATCTTAAGGTCCTTTCCAACCCCAACTATTCTATGATATGCCAGGTCTTGCTACTTTGTGGAATGAAGTACCATCTCTAGGGGGCATTAATGGCATGGTGGATAGCTCCTGGCAGATCAGCAGGAGAGGTGTAAGATCCCCAAACTGAACAGAATCAAAGGTTTAAAGGACAAGGAGAGTGGGAAGGGATAAGTAGAGCCATTGCTGCATGGCTCAGTACTTAAAAGTGGCAGGAGTCACCTCTGTTCTTGTAGGAATAAATCTGAGACCAGTATTTCTGCGAAATCCTGAGAGACAATCACCCTAGGAGTATTTTTACTGCCTTGTCTGGCCATACCCAAAAAGGCTGGCTCTGAATTGCTGTGTTGCACCACTTTTGTGCAGTGCTATTCTGTTCTTTGATATATCTGCTGGTGGGAGAAAGACTGGTCTTAGTGGTGTGCTTTGAACATCCTGCCTGCTGCTTCTCCTCACATTTCTCTGCGATCTGGGTGTATGACTAGCATGGATGCTTGGAGTTGCAGCTTGCACTGTTCTGTATTTGCCCACTGGAGGGGGATGCTGGACTGCCATGGAACCTGTGCACTAGATTTATGTCCAAGATCAGGATCAGTCTGTACATGCTGGTTCATGAAACTGCTTTTGCAATCAGTTGCTGTGCCTCCTTCCTGCCTATTCTTCATTTTCCCACAGTTGGTCTCTCCAGTGATTGCCTTTTTCCTCACTTACCATTTCTTGTTGCTGCAGGGCAAGATGCAAGGACCTTCAACTGGGAAAGTTACCTGGAAAAGACTAAATCAAGACCTGTTCCAGCACGACTCTTCAACACAGTGAGTGCTGCCGGGAAGAAGAGATGTGTAGGGGTGCTTGCAGTCAGCAAGCAGGAGCACAAGAGCTCTGGCTATTACAGAGTAGTTGAGGTTGAAAGGGACCTCTGGAGGTCATCTTGTCCAACACCCCTGCTCAAGCAGGGTCACCTCTAGTGGGTTGCCCAGCACCATGTCCAGACAGCTTTTGAATATCCCCATGGATGGAGATTCTGCAACCTCTCTAGGCAGCCTGTGCCAGTGCTTAGTTGCCCTCACAGTGCAGAGTGTTTCCTGACGTTCAGAGGGAACCTGCTGTCTTTCCGTTTGTGTCCATTGCCTCTGGTCCTGTCCCTGGGCACTACTGAGAGGAGCCTAGCTCCATCTTTGCATCTCCCTTCAGGCATTTATATACATTGGTAAGATCCCCCTGAACCTTCTTGTCTCCAGGCTGAGCAGTCTCAGCTTTCTGTCTCCCCTCATATAAAAGATGAGCCAGTGCTCTCATGATCTTCATGACCCTTTGTGGGATTCTCTCTAGTATGTGCATGTCTCTCTTGTACTAGGGAGCCAGAGCTGAACACAGCACTCCAGCTGTGGCTGTACCAGTGCTGAACAGAGGAGAAGCCCTGTTTGGGCTGAGCAGTGTCATGCCTTTGTGGATGTAATGGTATCTTGGTCACTCTGAGTGTGACCTGCGATTCTTTAGTGCTTCCAGGAGCTCCAGGCTCCTAGTGAGTTCTGCACTGCTTACTTCCTGTGGGTATGGGGGGAGGAAGCGGGGCGAGGTGTCTGCTTTGCACCAGCAAAACTGCTGCAGCGCCTGGGCCTGTGCTGGCCTCTCTGATCTCCCAGGACTATCAGGCTGATGGCTTTAGTCCAGTGCCCCTTAACTGCTGCCTGCTGCTCCCCCAAGGTTGGATCTTGGTTCTAAAGGCTGGGCTGAGACTCACTAAGGACACAGCTGGCTTTGGCTCTGTTCAGGTGTGCCCCCTTCTGGTATGCGACTGGTTGGTTCTGTTGTGCCACTGTAGACTTGTTCTCTCTGTGCTTGCTTTAAGTTGGAGGCAAGCCTGTTCTAGGACGCTGGTGGTCAGATGTGGGTTTGGACTGAGTGCAGTGGCCTTGAGTTTTCTTTTTTCATGTTTTCGGCCACCAGGACTGCCCAAACCACGGCTTCAAGGCAGGCATGAAGGTGGAAGCAGTGGACTTGATGGAGCCCCGGCTCATCTGCGTAGCCACGGTGAAGCGTGTGGTCCACCGTCTCCTTAGCATCCACTTTGATGGCTGGGACAACGAGTATGACCAGTGGGTGGACTGCGAGTCTCCAGACATTTATCCTGTGGGGTGGTGCGAGCTCACAGGCTACCAGCTTCAACCACCTGTTGTTCCAGGTGAGGGAAGATTTACTGTGGTTTCTAACAATAGAGGCAGAGGTTTCCCTCTTCCTTCTCTGTGAGTGCCTCCTTGTTTTGGGCCTTGTAGGGAGGAGAAAATGTCCTCCTTGAGTCATGCTGTCTACCATAAGTCTTCCTCTTGCTGCCATGCATTTTAGCAGCTGGCAGAGGGGAGGAGTCTGTGGTGGGGAGAAAACAGCTTGAGATTTGAGGTTGGCTCTGTTTTCCCTCTGTTTCCCCACCAACACACCAAGAGAGTATTGCTCCTGATGAAGTTGGGTAGAGTTCCAGGTGGTCCTATCCCTGCACAGCTCCCTTTTACTAAGCCTACCTACAACCTCAGCCAGGTAGCAGGGGGAGCTTGGCCCCTGCTCCCTTTTCTCATCAATTCTCTGGGTCTGTCTGTTAAAAGGTAAGAGCATCCCTCTCGAGAGTTTATTCCTTCCCTTCTCACAAGGAGGCCACTGCCTCACCTTTGCAGTCGTTTTCCTTCTTGTCCCAGGCTACAAACCTTGGTTCTTTACTGCCCCTGCCAAACCTCTGCTGGGCCTCTCTCCCCTGTGCTGTTCCAGCCTGCTCCTGGGCCCTTGCCTGGAAGCACAGACAGCAACTATGCTAGAGCCATGCTTTCTCCTCAGCTGCTTGTCTTGGGAAGAGGGCGTTGGCTCGGGGGGACGGGTGTATCTTGTTTTCTCGCTTATGTCACTTCATCCCAGTTACCTACTGGTTATGGGACTTGGCTTTCGTTTCCCTCTCGTCTCCATGACAGAGCCCACAACTCCAGCGAAGGCCAAGGAGGTGCCCAAGAAGAAGAAGAAACCCTATGGAAAGAAGAGTGAGTGATGTTTGATTAGTGCCCTCCCGCTCGCTCGCAGGCTGGGCCCAGTTAGAGGAACCCTGTCCATGTCCTGTCAGAGCAGGAGAGAGAGGCCTTGTCTTGCTGTGGATGCCCTCACTCAGCTGTGGGTTTAACAACACAGCTTCATCTTTCTTAACTGCCCTATTACCTAAGAGAGCAGAGCTCTGTGTGCGGGAAGGATCTGTTTTGCAGTCTACTTTCTGTTGGCCAAGGTATAGATGGCGCTTGCTTCCAGGCGTGAGGTTGTGCTGCTTTCCCTGCTGTGTCTGTGGTCAGGGGGAGATTGCTGCAGCTGAAGGGTAGCTGGAGAGCAATCTTGCCTGCTTTGTGCTGAGGGAAAGAAGGCCTTAAGATGGCTGAAGAGGCCAGTAGTGGGGCTGCACCATGTTACTGTTTCATCTTGTCATTGTTGTCATCGTTGTTGCAGTAGCTGTGGCAAATCATGGGTAGAAAAACAATAAATTCCTTCCTGGGGGGTGGAGAGGAAAGGGTATGTAAAGAATTTAAAGACATTCAACCTAAATGAAAACATCAGCTAAAAATGAAAGTATTAATGCTACAATGTCCATGCCTTGCAGTCGACATGCCCATTGCCTAGGACTAGACCCGGACAGGTAAGCAAAGCTGACTCCAGACTGATTCCAACAGGACTCACTCCTCGGAAGTTAAGCACACGCTGAAGTGCCTTTAATGAAGGAGAACATGGAGGAGCATAATTTGAGATGATAACTATAGAGTTTTTCTCCAGTAGGCCATTTCTGTGGAGTAACCAGTTGGCAGCTAATGACCATGTAGCTTGCTGGTCAGTTGTGCTGGTCCCTGGCCTGTGGTTTCTCAGTGGAGCAGGGTTGCTGATTTTCCAGGGAAGAAGAAACACGCTTTTTCCCATGCTCTGTTATCTCTTTGTTAAGGAAAAAAGTTACCCATCAAAACCCGCAACATCAAGCAGACTGTCAAGAAGCCTTCTGCCACGAAAGCGAAACGAGAAGCAAAAGCTGTCAGCAAGGCTTTGCCAGAGCCATCACCTGATGAGAGTAAGGGAGTGAGTTACTCTACCCAGCAGCTGCACGCAGCTCTCGCATACACCCTGCATGCCCCCAGCCCTTCCAAGGCCTGTGCTGCCTCTTGGCCGTGTAGGCATGGGTGCCCCAGGCAGGGAGAGGAGTCCTCCTTTGCTCCTTCAGAGACAGGGAGTGGAAGAAAGCCCTTGCCTGCTTTCCCTGGGAAGGTTTGCCTCCTGAGAAGGTTTGGTGGCACCAGTACAGCTAGATAGCTTGATACTGATGATACCCCACTGAGGACCTGGCTGCCCTACTGAGCAGTCTGGTTGTGTGAGGTCAGTTTGGGAGGAGAGACAAGATGGACGTGTCAAAGGTGTGCTGTCACATCCCAGTCCCCATAAGGGCTGTCACAGTGTGTGAACACAGCCCGTTGTGCTGACCATCAGGAGATGTGGTGACCAGAAAAGCATCTGGCAGCTGGGTGACCTGCCAACCCTCATGGGTGTTGGGGAAGGGGGTTGAGTGGGGCACTTCGCACACATGGAGATGGAGCCTCATGAAGGTTTCTGTTGCTCACAGAGGTTTCATTTCTCCTGTGTGGTCCCAGGCAGGTAGAGAATGGTCCCCACACTGGTTTTTTTCCTCCCTCAGCCCTAGGAGAAGTTGTTGGGAGCAGGCAGCTGAATGCTGCCGGGGTTTAGTCTCATCCTGATTGCTGCTGTGAGTATGGATAGCTTTGTGCTGGCAAGACAGGGCTGCCTGTAGTAAGAGACCCTCAAGAAGTGGGCTGGAATCCTGGGGCGTTTTGAGCATCTGCATGAACAGATCAGGTTCTGGGGTGCTGCAGGCAGAGCGAGGCAGAATGGGCTCATTTTACTTACTTATTTTCCCCTCTCTGTTTCTTGCTAGTCATTGCCGTGCAGGTGAAAGAAGAAACCATCGACCCCTCGATAGCAGAGTTTGAAACCACAGAGCTTCCCGTTCCTGTCAGCAGCATAAAGCAGGAGGAGGTCACAGACTGATCCTGGAGCATCCCCCAGCTGCCCACAGCAGCCTGTGCTTCACCTTTCATGGCTCTTTGGGGAAGGTCCTGGCAAAGGGAAGCAGGAGACTCCAAGAGCCTTCTGGTTTTGGGGCAGACCACCCTGCAACAGCACGACTCTGCTTTCCTGGTGTGCAAGAAAATTTCCCCCAGATTTGTAATTTTAATTGCTGGGAGCCAGACTCCAGAAAGGCCACAGATGCACTGAGGAGCGTGACCAGAGAGGTTGTGTGTGCCTGGCTTTGGAGGCACCTTTCTGAGCAGGAGCTCCCAAGGGGGATGGAGGCTGCCAGAGCACAAAGGGACAGTTTGGGTTCTTGGCTGTGGCTGCAGGGGGCAAGTTGCAGTCTGAGATGATGTGTGCAGGTCACATGCCTCAGGAAATTGGCTGCCCTTGTAGGATATCAGTGCTGTGCTCCCTGGTCTGGGCCCTGGTGCCCTGGAGAAAGTCAGGACAGGACGAGTAGAAAGAGGTGAAAAAAAAGCCCAAAAGAGATGATGATGCCTCTTGAGGGAGCAAGAGACCTTTTTGAGTGTCGTCACTCCTTGCTCTTGAACCCAGAACTGCAGAGGACATGGTGCACAGTTTGAGCTTTTAATGTTTTTGGTAGTTCTACTGTAAACACAGTCTACAATCTGTATCTGAAAGCCCTGTGAATTAAACTTGAGGAAGAGTTGAAGGGTTTGTTTATTGCTTTCTGAGCCACCAAAATACCAGCTTAGGGGAGGAGAAGAGGGCTCGAAGTGTGTCAGTACAAGTCAGCAGTGGTTTGAGGTGGTTTGGGGTTTTAATTTTTTTGAGAGATGCAATAGGATTTTTCTTGCACTCACTGCTGTTGATTTGTCAGTTCTGCGTACGGGCTGAATATGACATTAGATAACTTAGAGCAAGGGATGTCACTTCCCATTTTAGGGCAAAACAGTAACATTCCTCTCTCTAGACAGGCCATCAAAGTCAAGGAGAAAAAACAGAAAGGTCAGTATGGCAAGAGCAAGGAAAACCAGTTTTAAATCTGGAGCAGGTCCCTGTGAGCTGTCTGCAGGTGAGGACGTGTGTGTCAGGGCCACTGTGGGGCAAGTGCCTCCTTGTCGAACCCTGCAGGGAAATGGTGGCTGCCCCAGACACAGCCTTGGCCACGAAATGGCTGCCTTGGCCATGCTCCCTCAAGCTTCCAGGCAGGAGCTTGTCGTGCCAAAATAGTTCCTGCTTTTCATGACCAAAAAGAATAAATGTTGGCAAGCTGTCTAGAGAGCATGGGGTAGAGACTGGGAGTAATTAACAAAATCTTCCTCTTTGTTTTCCCTTCTAAAGAGGGAAAGGGAGCCTTTAACCAGAGAGGGAAGAAAAGGCTGTGGAGCAGCAATGGAACACAGGTGGGAGACGTGGGGAGGACCTGTGTCAAAGTGGCCTCCCTGCCCACTTGCCTGTGGCTGGGGCCGCTTCTTCCCACCAACTTGTTATAGATGGCTTAATGCAGGGGCGAAGCCATTACATTCCTCTCTTGTCAAACAGCTGGGCTTGAGAGCCACCTGTCTTCGCAGGATAGTTTTCAAATGCCTTTGGCTTTCGTAGATTTAGATTAGATGTTAGGTAGATTTAGATATTAGGAAATATTCTCCCTGTGAGGGTGCTGAGGTGCTGGCCCAGGACCAACTTGTTATAGATGGCTTAATGCAGGGGCGAAGCCATTACATTCCTCTCTTGTCAAACAGCTGGGCTTGAGAGCCACCTGTCTTCGCAGGATAGTTTTCAAATGCCTTTGGCTTTCGTAGATTTAGATTAGATGTTAGGTAGATTTAGATATTAGGAAATATTCTCCCTGTGAGGGTGCTGAGGTGCTGGCCCAGGGTGCCCAGAGAAGCTGTGGCTGCCCCATCCCTGGCAGTGTTCGAGGCCAGGTTGGACACAGGGGCTTGGAGCAACCTGCTCTAGTGGAAGGTGTCCCTGCCCGTGGCAGGGAGTTGGAACTGGATGAGCTTTAAGGTCCCTTCCAAACCAAACCAGTCTGGGATTCTGTGGTCCTTTCTAGTTTTTGCTGTAGCCATTCCATGTCACATAGGGTAGTTCAGTGGCTAGAAGGGTTTGTCTTTTAAAGCCTTAGCAATATGAACAAACTCCTGACTAAAATGGAACTGGGGATCCCAGCCTGGCCTACCACGAAGAATAGGTTGGACGCATGTTTGTGACGGGATCACTTATGGGATCAGTGATCCTATTCCATTGATTGGGCCACTGATCAAATTTTGAAGAACACAGAAAGATTCCATTCTGCTTATGTTTTAATTCTGAGGAGCTGCTGGGAATTCAGGCAGAGCTTCCTGCTCTAAGACCCAAGCCAGTGCAGGATCTTGCACTGGTGCTGTTTGCAGTCCTGCTCATAAAACCAAAACCAAACTTGTGGATTCCAGCTTTTACGCCTGGCTGGAGAGAGCCTTTGGAAGAAAAAGCAAGGATATGGCTTTGTTGTTCAAGTCATCAAAGCAAGCGCTGCAAACACTGCAGAAGGTTTTTGCACCAGGTCTTTCCAGGGTCATGTTTCTCTCTGTGTCCTGCAAAACCAAACCCCATATCTTTGGCAAACGAGCATCGCTTTGGTGGCATGAGGCAAAACAACATTTGCATCCTGTTCAATACCCATGTTGCCGTGCTGAGGACAAGTCTAGAAGTCCTGTTGCATCCCGCACATGTTTCCTAAGCTCTGCTCTTCTTGAAGCCTCTGGCTGGTGATTTTCCCGATCTCTTTTTCTTGCTGGGCTTGCTTGCAGCCTTGGCCTTGTCTCCCCCAGCCTCATCTTGGCCCCAGCCAGGGCAGGTTTGGAAGGTGGGGGAAAGCTTCACCTTCAGCCCTCGGGCTTCTGTAGGGGACCCACAGGTGGCCCCTACACGGAGGTTGAGTCTGTCGATCCACCTGGAAACATGGCAGGAGATCAGGGAAAGGAATGGGATGGGGCAAAGGGAGAGGTGAAACTCTGCTTGTGACTGAGCACAGGTCACTCCAGAGCCAGGCCAGGCTGCTTGGGGTCTCACCTGGGTGACCTCTCAGTATCTGCCCACCCCAGCTTGTGGCCACTTTCCCTATGCCAGGAAAGCACAGGCTGCTTCTGTCCCTGCACACAGGCATATGCTCCGTCTCACCACCATGGGAGAAGACCCAAACCAGCCAGTGTGCCATGGGCTCCTGGTGTGGCAGGGTCTAGCTGTCCCCTGGGGCTGTTCCCTGCGCCTGGCACTCACCTGCGCAGGGGTAGGAGCTGGCAGTCGCAGTGGAAAGGCACGTCCCGCAGGTTGAGGATCTCCAGCCCTGTGAAGTTGCTCATGTTGGGGATGTTGCTCATCTTGTTGCTCTCCAGGTGGAGGCTTCGGATCTTGGGACCGAGGCCAGTGAAGGCACCAGGGGAAATCTGCAGTGAAGGGAGAGGGTGAGTCGGGGAGGTCCAGGCAGGGACAGGGGAGCAAATCTCTGTCCCCCCACTACCAATTAGCTTGGGGGTGCTGAGACCCTGTCCTCAACCTGGTGGCCCTGTGAAAGAGCCGTTTTAAACAGCAGGGACTGAATTAGCCCGACTGGTTTTGATCACATTTTAGGGCTCACTAGACCCTGTTCACTCTTCTTAGAAGGGGGTCTTAAAGTGATTCCTCAGTGCTGTTAAGATACGTGGCCCTTATGAGTGTGCTGCTAATGCCACTTTCTTGGGTGGGTTAAAATACTCAGGGTGATAGATAGTGAATGAAGAGTCCCACAGGACAGCCCATAAGAGAAGAAATACAGCTAGGGCTGGGGGAAGGGAGGGAGTTGGGGAATGGTCTGGACCCCACTGAAATTGGGTGTCTTTCAGGAGTGGAAGGGAGGCAAGGGAAGCAGGAGGCAAGGCTGAAACAAGGCAATGCTCCAGGCAAGCCTGAAGATGCTTCTCTTCCCAGCCAGGCTCTAGAGCAAACCCTGGAGCCCTGAGAGTTTGGAGACATCTGTTTGGATGCCCTTGCAGGGGCCACCAGCTCCTATAGGGCAGTGGAACAAGATGAGACCAGCGGCTGTGCCCTGCAGTGACTATGCCCCAGCCCCACACACCTGCTGCAGGCCCATGTTGTCCAGGTAGAGGTGCTGCAGGCTGGATGCCACGGGCAGGAAGGCACCGTCCCCCATGTGCTTGATGGGGTTTCGGGACAGCTTCAGCTCACTCAGGGCAGGCAGGCCCCGCAGGGTGGCCGTGGGCACCTCTGCCAGCTGGTTTCCCTCTAGATGCAGCTTCTCCAGCATCGTGGTGGGAGCCAGGGCGGCGGGAGCGATGTGCTTGATGGCGTTCCCTGTAAGGTAGAGCCAGCGCAGTCCCCCTGCCCCGGCCAGGTCACCCTCCACCAGCTCCCCAATGGCGTTGTGCTGCAGGTGGAGGGAGATGAGGTTGGGCAGGAGCTGGAAGGCGCCTGCGGGCAGGCGGGTGAAGGCGTTGTGGTCCAGGTCGAGG
>NW_009910538.1:0-9124 GCF_000696875.1 Nestor notabilis
CCGGCTTCACGGGGCTGGGGGTACGTCGGGTTACGGGGTAGCGACTGCCAGGTCGGACTGTGTAGGTGGTCCCGGAGCTCCGCTGGGAAATGGTGCTGAGTTCTCCTAAACTACTGAAAAGTCTGCAGAAAGAACGGTACAGCAAGAGAGAGGAGAGAGCAGAGGGCAGGGGTGAGGCCGAGGTCCCGACACAGGAGCACACACACAGAGTATACGTGGGGGGGGCTGGGACAGGGGGGATGGGGGCTCTGCAGCACTCAGGGGACATGGCAAGGAGCACTCCAGTCAAGACGTCCTCGCCAGCCCTGCCAGGGCTCTTCTGGAGCAGGTTGAAGAGGTTTCAGCCAGCGTATCCAGTACCTCCAGTTCCTGGCCAAACCTGCCCTAACTGCCACGGCTCCAGAGCCCATTTAGACCCACTTGGGGGGAGTGTGGCTGCATACAAACACTGGCTGGCCTAGGGTACTGCCCCTGCCCCAGCCCCTGCAGTGCAGCAAGAAGCTTCAGAAGAGCTGCACCAAAGCCCACTGGCCCCAGCTCCCACCAGGGACCCCCATCTCCCCTCTTGCTAATGCACCACCACTGGCAGTCTCAGGTCTTGCCCCAGACCTGGAGCAAACTGGTGCTCCCGAGCACATCACCCCTTCCTGGGACAAGAGAGAACCTTCTGGCACATTCCCTGTGTGCCCAACCCTACAGATGGATTGAGCATCTTGGTGCTGGATTGGTGCCTGCTCCTGTCCTGCCAATAGCTGTGGCTGCCCCATCCCTGGCAGTGTTCAAGCCCAGGTTGGATGGGGCTTGGAGCAACCTGGTCTAGTGGTGTCATAGTTTAAGCCCAAGGTGTCCCTGCCTGTTCTAGTGGAAGGTGTCCCTGCCCATGGCAGGGGGTTGGAACTGGATGAGCTTTAAGGTCTCTTCCAACCCAAACCAGCCTGTGATTCTATGGTAAATAGGGAGGAAGGCCCTGCTGCTTCATGGTTGTGCAGCCCTGGGTCAAGAGGCATCACTGGGATCAGGCTGGTTCTCTCTTCACTAAACAGTCCATGACCACTCATTTGGGTCAACAATGTCTCTCTGCTCGTCCTCCAAACTAATCGATCAAATACAAGTCCTGCAGCTCCCTGGCTCCAGGATGGGATGTTGGTTACTGAACACCCTGGGCTGCCTGCATGGTGCCGTCATCAGTACCCTGGCTACCCGCCACCCTCCAAGCTCTGCTCTCCCCTCGCAGGTCCTTCCTGTAACAGATGGACACTCTGGAAACCTGCTGCTGGCAAAAAGAGTCCAAGGGCTACAGTTAACAGCACACATCCACTGCCAGTGATGCCACACCACACAAGATCCACACTTCTGGACATGAATAAGCACTCGTGATTTTCAAGAGAGATGGCTCCCACAAAATGAGCAGAACATGAATATGAACGTGAAGTTCTGTTCACAGTCTGTGGGCTCAGGCACACTTCCTCTTACTTATTTCCCTGCTACCCTGGCACAGAAAGCAAGTGCATTACCAAGAAGCATGAAGGTGAATCACATTTGGGAAGCTCCATCACTACAGAGAGGAAAGAGCTGAATGACCTTGAGGGCTGTGGCACAAGAACAGAACAAGAATTGACAGTACAAAGTAAAGCTCAGAGGCTGTCACAGGATCTGCTGGAAAAGATGGAGAGAAAATTCTGGCTCTGCTCATGGACCCCAAAAGGGGCTGGCTGGGAGGCACCAGAGTGGCCATGGAAGGGCAGAAGAAACACTGCCAAATCTAAGAGGGGTTCCTCACAGATGTATAGGTGCAATCCTATCACCACAGGAGACATTGCTACACTTCATCTGAAATTCTGAGCAGTTCTGGTCACTTATGTTGGAGAAAGGTCAACGGGAACAGGAATGGCAGCAGGCACAGCAGCCAGTGTGCCACAACCTTGTTGAACCTGTGCAGTGTGGGACAGAGGAGAAAGTGCTGTTGGAATCTGTGAAAGGAGAAGAGAGATGTGGCCAGGGGGTACCAAAAGCAAGACCTGCAGCAGCCTACATGAGTGTGCTCCTCACTGCAGGGTGGATGCCCAAAGGCTGTTGGCATCATGGGCGTTGCCAGCGGTGGAGATGTTGGTCCCACAGAGACCCATGTCTCATGAAGACTGTGCTGTGAGGCCTCCCTGGTTCTTTTTTTTGTTCGGTGGTTTACAGTGCCTGGAAATGGGCTATTCCTGCTATTGGCAAACGGGGCTGCTGGAAGCACACATGAGAAATCAGCTTCCAGGGCTGAGTGTCCTCACAGTAACGAGGCAGAGATGTCACAGCAGACCCTTCCAGGCACAGCTGGTCAGTGGATGTAACCTGTAGGTCTGTTCTCCTCTGCAGAGCACTGGATGGGTCACTGTGGTGCATGGTTGGCAAGATAGCATTGGCTCTCAACACCTCCAGCAGCACAGTTCTGCCAACCGTGCGTTACACTGCTGACAGTCTCTGGTGTCCTGTCCAGCTCTGGATGCTGACTTCATTATGGGCCATCAGTCCAATTCTTCAACCACAGGCACTTCATCCTGCTTGGAAGCCAGGTCAGTTTTTCTGGATGTGAACCCTTCTGAAGACTCGCACATTACGCACAGCGATGAGATCTGCTTAGAGGGTTTTCCTGGATCACTGCTCTTCTTCATTGCAGGTTCACAGAACCACAGAATCCCAGGTTGAAGGGGCCTCCAGAGTCATCTGGTCAACCCTTCCAGGAAAATCATGACCTAGACCAGATGTCCCAGATTAGTGTTGGTGTATCATGTGCTTTGCCCAAGGAATACATACTGATGGAGACACACGCTAGCCAGCAGCAGCCAAGCTGAAGCCAAGTGCAGCTACCTCTCAGGATGCTGCTATTGAGGACTTTGTCTTTGTCAGGTTTCCTGAACACAGTGGCATTGCCCACTTCTCGTTTAGGCAACATCAAGTCAGTGTAACTGGGGAGATTAATAAGAAAATTAAGAGAAGAGAAGGCTCAGGGGAGACTGTTTAACAGTCTTCCAGTACCTAAAGGCGGCCAACAAGAAAGCTGGAGAGGGGCTTGGACAAGGGATGTAGGGACAGGACAAGGGGGAATGGCTGTAACCTGCCAGAGGGGAGACTGAGATGAGCTCTTAGGCAGCAGCTCTTCCCTGTGAGGGTGCTGAGGTGCTGGCACAGGGTGCCCAGAGAAGCTGTGGCTGCCCCATCCCTGGCACTGCTCCAAACCAGGTTGGACACAGGGGCTTGGAGCACCCTGCTCTAGTGGAAGGTGTCCCTGACTGTGGCAGGGGGTTGGAACTGGAGGAGCTTCAATCCAAACCTGTCTGGGATTTTATGAAATGCTTCCTTCACTTCCCACTTCTGGAGGTGCTCCAGCTAGGCCTTAGAAGACCAGCATCCCTGAGACAGTGGGGTTGCTGGTTGCCACAAGCTCTGTGAGTTGGAACAGCTGTCATCACCGCTGTAGGACTGCCTTTAAGCTTTTCTTCTCTGAACACACGAAGTCCAGGCTCTGGCTGCTCTGGGCCCCTGTTGCACAGAGCTTGGTCTTGCAGGGTGTCAGCATCAGCAGTAGATCAGTTGACTGGATGAATCCTTCAGTGTATCCAGGAAAATTACTCTTCTGAGACACTGAAGGCAAGGCCTGATTTGTGCACCACAGCACATGGGTGGAACTGACTAGAATCAGCAAAGAGGGAGAACAGGTTCCACGGGAAGCAGTCTTGCAAGCAAAGACACACCAGCTTGATGGAAGTTCTAAGCAAAGAAAGAGATTTGTAGGACAGCTAATTAAGCCTTCTTAATGGGTTAAGAAGCAGATTCCTTTTAAGTCATTGATGGGCTTAAAAAGCAGATTCCTTGAATGAGTCATTAATAGATGAGGATTTTTGCTTTGAACTCGCTCAGTCCGAATCTCTTCAGGAGTAACAAAGGCAAGGGCAAATCCAACCACAGAGGGAACGTGCTCCTCATCACTCCAAAGAGAAATGCATTGCTTTTGCTCGGTGAAGTCTTTTGTGTTCTTGGCTTCCAGATGTGCTCATCTCGGCCTTCAAAAGCGTCTCCACTGCTTTTCATTAGAAGTGTGTGAAGGACTCACCTCCTGCGATGAACAACCATTGTCTGCTGCTGAGTGAGACATGAGACTGCTCTTGAGGTTCTCCACTAGAGCTTGGCACACCCAAAGGCTCCAGTGCCGAGCTCAGCCACAGTAACCAGGCTGTGCTTTAGGGACAGGCTGGGGACTGATCCTTTCTTTGCTTGAAATGCAGATGGACACTTGGGAGGCTCCCTGCCTAGAACAGTGAATGCCCAGATGACATGACACCACTACAGTTCCCATTTTGAAAGGATTTTGACTTCCAGAATTGCCTGAGAACTGTCCCTGAAAAGGAAGGACAGGGGACAGAGTGCAGAAAGAAAAGAAAGTCTCTGAACAGCCCCCAGAACAAGACCAGAAGCACTTGTGCTATGTGTCACTGTGGATATAACACAACTGCTGAATAGGACAAACTCATGAGACGGATGCTCTCACAGGCTGCTCTGTGAGAACAGTGTCAAGGAAGCAGCTCTCATCCCTGCCCACGCCCTGCTGACAGGCTCCATTCACATGAGTTTTCTCTTGGTGGCAAGCAGGTCGAGGGAGGGGACTGGATAAGCATTAAGGTCCCTTCCAACCCAAACCATTCCATAATATACTTCTGTGATTCTATAAGGTTGATGGGCTGGTCTCAGGCACCATTTGCCAACCCACTGCTCTTCCTTAACTGCTGAATTTTGGCATGAAATCTTGGCTCTCAGCTAAAGAACCCAAAGAGAGGATAAGCTTATCCCAATAAAGAGAACCCACAGGGAGAGGGGTGCCCAGCAGTGCATGAGGCTTATCTGAAGAACTGCCGAGAACACGGGTTTTTGCTGAAGGCTGTCTAATTTCCTGCTGTCATTTGTTCCTCAGGACTCTGCTCGTGCAGCCAGTGCTTTCATTAGGGAAGATAAATCTGGCACTTCTGAGTTCTCCTCTTTCACGGTAGAAAAACAAAGGGATGCTGTGAGGGAACAACTGCAAACTGATACAGTCAAGTGGGGTTAATGGTACCCAATGTACTGTCCCTCCTGAAGGGAAGGCAGAAACTCCACCAGTGTTTGGAGGGCTCATGAAGCTGAAGCAGCTTTGGAAGAGTCTATCTTCAGATGAACACAAGAATGAGCAAACCAGGAGAGAACTGATGAATTTTGTGCCTCTAAGGGCTGCTACAGTTCTGTATGGAGTCTCCTGAGCAGAAATAAATGCAGAACCTATGGGAAGCACTTATGATCATAGAATCGTAGAATCATAGAATGGTTTGGGTTGGAAGGGACCTTAAAGCTCACCTAGTTCCAACCCCCTGTCACGGTCAGGGACACCTTCCACTAAAGCAGGCTGCTCACCAGACCTGGTCTGTTCCCTTCAGGAAGATGGTCAGTGAGAGTGCCAAGAAATCAAGGGGATCACCCATTAACCGGGCGTTTGGGAAAGCTGCCCCTATCTCACCAGGCAGGGAAGCTTCCAGACTCCTGTGGTGCAGTGGGAAAGGGGAGCTGTGAGGTGCTTGGGCAGGAGGAACTATGGGGGTATCTGCAGGGGCTCGTTTTGTGACAGTCCTCCATCAAAGCTGCACCTTGCCATCCAGAGGGCAATCCCTCTTGATGCAGACCACAGAGTTGTTGCAGTAAACAACAGCAACAGCTAAGGCTAATATTTGGCAAGCAATGGCCTGCTCTCGATGCCAGTCTGGGCTTGCAGTGCCGTCCGGGTGCTCAGCAAAGCGGCCACATAACACCACAGTGACTCCTGTTTGGAAGAGGACCAGGGAATGTGGTGCAGCCTACATCAGTCCCTGGCAGATGATTGATAGAGCAAATCATTCTGGAAGCCATCTCTAAACACATTGAGGGCAAGAAAGCAACTGGGGTAGACAGTGTGGCTTTAGAGAGGGGAAATCTTGCCCGATCACCAAATGACTGGGTTGGTGGGTGAGGGACGAGCAATGGGTTTTGTTTATCTTGACTTAGTAAGGCTTTCCAAAGCATCTCCCATAGCATCCTCATTGACAAATCTGTGAGGCATGCACAGGACAAGTGGAAGGTTAGGTTGATAAGGAACTGGCTGAAATGGTGGGCTTTAAGGGCTGTGGTCAGCAGCACGAAGTCCAGCTGGAGACTGTTGACTTGTGGGGTACACAACCTCCTGGGTTGGTACTGGGGCCAATACCTCTCAATGTCTTCATTAAATCCCTGGGTGATGGACAGAGAGCATCCTCAGCAAATAGAGATGACACCCATTGTGTGCAGATGACACAAAATGAGAAGCTGTGGCTGCTGCATCCCTGGCAGTGTTCAAGGCCAGGTTGGACACAGGGGCTTGGAGCAACCTGCTCTAGTGGTAGGTGTCCCTGCCCGTGGCAGGGGCCTGGAGCTGGATGAGCTTTAAGATCCCTTCCAATGCAAACCAGTCTGCACACACAGCAAGCAAACAGCAACTATTCCTGCAGCACCATGAGTGCCTGACATCCCTGCCAGCTGCACCACTGCAGTACCAGCTTTCACTCCTCACTGCCTGTGGTGCACTGGAGTCATTAGGAACACGGCCAACATCAGATAGGCACAATTCACAAGGACTGCGCTCTCTGACTCGCAGAACCAGCTTCTGCCCTCAGCTGCCCATCTCTTTACTTAGCACTGAACTTTCCCAGCTCTCATGCAAGTCACTCACTGAGCTTGGCTGGTTTCCCTCCAGCTCTTCACTGTCCTAAGTTCAGTATCCCCCAGCACTTCATGTTTTCTACAAATCAGAGGTTCTCATTAATTACAGTGGCTTTCATACAATCAATAAATCTATTAAATGAAATGGGACCTTACTAGAGAATACCTGCTCGTATTAACCCATCTCCACAATGAACACTGACAAGCTACTTCCACTCTTTGTTCTGCCTGCCCCGGGTGGCCTTCCTGAGGAAAATTGTGTGTGGAACACACACAGATCCCCTGAGCCAAGCGTCTCCATCTCAGAGCATGCTGTGTTGTACTCAGGTCTCATTGCAATGTCCAACTACTGTAAGACAGCAAACCAGGACTAATCCACTTGTAATTTTTTGTCTGGTTTGGGGAAAGCAAAGGAACCCAAAGTGTCCCTCACACGTCACTGTAGGTGCTCAGCCACTGTATAGGCAGCGCACAAAGACTTCAGTCTCCAGATGAGTGCGTATGTGCCAGGAATGAAGAGGTGGAAGATACTTAGGGCATTGAATGAGCCTACAGAGGACAACCCTCCATGCCTGAAGGCATTTTTCACTAAGAGAACAATGAGAACAACCAGCCACTGGAACAATCTCCCCAGGGAAGTGGTGGAGCTGGGAGCAGGGAAGGGCTGGAGCACCTCCCGTATGAAGACAGGCTGAGAAAGTTGGGGCTGTTCAGCCTGGAAAAGAGAAGGCTGCGTGGAGACCTCATAGCAGCCTTCCAGTATCTGAAGGGGGCCTACAAGGATGCTGGGGAGGGACTCTTCATTAGGGACTCTAGTGGTAGGACAAGGGGTAATGGGTTTAAACTTAAACAGGGGAAGTTCAGGTTAGAGATAAGGAAGAAGTTCTTCACAGTGAGGGTGGTGAGGCACTGGAATGGGTTGCCCAAGGAAATTGTGAATGCTCCATCCCTGGCGGTGTTCAAGGCCAGGCTGGACAGAGCCTTGGGCAACAGTGTGTGGTGTCCCTGCTCATGGCAGGGGGTTGGAACTAGATGATCTTAAGGTCCTTTCCAACCCTAACTATTCTATGATTCTATGAGAGAAGAAGTCCTTGAACTAGCACAGATTCAGCATCTTCCTTGACATGGGTATGACAAAGAGATGGGAAAGCTGATTCCTATAGCTTAATGGGGAAGTGAAAACATGTAAGAAACAGCAGTATGACCAGATCAGCTTTATGCTGCTGCTCCAATGTTAAGCAAGAGACCCTCACTGAACAGCACAAGCTCTTAATAAACCCTAATGCTACATCATGGACAACTGGTGAAATTTGTAGGTCACACTTCAGACTGCAGGATAGGAGCTCAGTGATATGGCCAGAAGCTGCATGAGCGCAGGGGCTACAAAGTGGGAGGATGCTTTACAGTAGACAATTGCTGTTCAATCTGGGCTAACATATGAAGTTGCTTAAGCCATGGCTTCCTACGTGCCGTGGCACAGGATGGTAACTCCACTCTGGGAAGGCTTTCTGGCTGGGCTGGGCACTGGAGGCAGCCTGTGTGTGCGTCCTGGCATGGAGGGGGAAGACTGGGGCCAAGGACACACAGGAAACACCAACCACGAGACACTGTGTGGTCCCGCAGGGATGGGAAAATGTACAAATCCATGGAAGTCAAAGGCAAGCTAATATGAATGAGAAATACGCCACAAGAAAATGCAGAACTGACTGAAGCAACAGTAAAAGAGGCATCCACCACGTTAGACAGGGCTTGGAGCAACCTGGTCTAGTGGAAGGGGTCCCTGCCCATAGCAGAGGGTTAGAACTGTATGAGCTTTAAGGTCCCTTCCAACCAAACCATTCCATGATTCTATGATTGCAGCTCTGGATGCCTTCAAAGAGCTGCCAGCTCTCGAAGCATCTCTGGGAGATGCCTGAAAAGACAAATAGTAGGGCTTGAAGCTCTTCTCTGACTGAGGAGCATCTCAGACTGAGGAGGAGGAAGCTGTGCTGAGTTTAACCAATGATTTTCTGGACTCCTATCTGTTCATTTTAAGCAGAGTACAAAAATCAACTCAAGAAAGCTGTGGTGGTTGTCACAGTTTTACCCCACTGTGGAAGGACAAAGTTGAAGCCAAGTGCAAGGTCCTGCCCCTAGGTTGGGGCAATCCCCAGCACAAACATAGGATGTGCAGGTACTGGTTGGAACAGCCCTGAGGAGAAGGACTTGCAGGTGCTGGGTGAGGAGAAGCTCCCCATGACCCGGCTTCAGTGTGTGCTTGAGCCCAGAACCCCCCCGTGTGCTGGGTGCACTCCCAGAGCGTGAGCAGCAGCTCAGGGAGGGGATCCTGCCCCTCTGCTGTGCCCTGGGGAGATCCCCCCTGCAGCACTGATCCGGCTCTGGGGCA
>NW_009910538.1:9496-29475 GCF_000696875.1 Nestor notabilis
GCAACCTGCTCTAGTGGAAGGTGTCCCTGCCCGTGGCAGGGGTTGGAGCTGGAGGAGCTTTAAGGTCCCTTCCTACAAAAAACAGTCTGTGATTCTAGGAACCCAGGACACCCTTCTCCCACCACCCCTGACTGTAGGCTCTGCATAGGCCACATGCCGCCCTGGGGACACCAGTGCTGCACTGCATTGGGGTGCACAGGGGTAAAAGGCTTCATGTGGTCTGCATGGTGCTTACTACAAGTGCTATGGGAAGAAGAGAGCAGTAGGTGCTGTTTTAGAAACCCTGGGCTCTCCTCTTGCAGCACTAGAACCCTGGGATGGTCCCCTGAGGCTTGGGCAGGGCAGAGGCACCGTGGCTGGACACTGGTTCAGTGGAGCCATTTCACTGCTTTCCTTCAGACTTTGTCCATCTCACCCACAACTAAAAACTGAGCTAGGGTTACGGGTTTGGGTGCCAGAAGCGGGTTGGAAGTGGGGCTGAGCACCCCTCACTTCAGCTCATGCCCAAGCCCTGGAGCCAGAGCTCTGTTCCAGGACTGAAAGTTTATGTTCCAGGTGAGAAATTCTGTTGCAGGGAGATCACCCTCAGCCTGTAGGGAATCCCAGACCGTTTGTGCAGCTGATGAGAGGGAGCTGGCCCATGGGACGACACAGAAAGATAATCTCTTAAATCTGAGGCTCCCTTCCAGGGAATGAAATGCAAAAACACCAACCCCAGTCCAAACCCAACACCTGTACCCTAACCCTAATCCTATAACCTAACCCGAACCCCAGCCTTAACCCTATAACCTATACCCTAACTCTAAGCCTAACCTTATACACTAACCCCAATCCCAAATCTAACCCTATATTCTAATTCTAACCCTAATCTTGACTCTACTCCTGACCCGAAACCTCTTCAGGCATGAATGGGAATAGTGTCGCTGGTGGTGCCATGGGCAGGGTGGGGGCATGAAGCCACCACAGCACCCTGAGCAGGGCATGGGGCTGCAGCCACCAATGCACCCTGCGCGGGGCATGGGGCTGCAGCACACAGCCGTGAGTACAACCTGTCTGCAGCCACAGGCCCCTGCTCAGGGCCCTGCTCAGGGCAGGGTGGCTGCAGGGATGTGGAACAATGTCCAAAGCTTTCAGACCAACAGGGCTGTGCGGCAGAGAGGAAACATCAGCTGACAGTCATGGTCAGTCAGACGGTGCTGGATGGGAGCAGGCACTGCTATTGTCTGAAACGCTGGTGCAGCAACCGCGGATGAGCCCATTCAACCGACATCGCCAAATGCTTTCTGACCTGCTGGTGCTGCCACTGGAGTTGCCTGACAGCGTCCCAACAATGTGAGGGCAGAAGATGGACTGGGCAGACAAAATTCACCGTCTCACATGAGGCAGCCAAAGGTGAGGGATGAGCCACATGCCTGCAGTGCTAACACCAGCAGCAGATCTCCCCTGGGTGCAACCCCAAACACTCAGACACTGTGACACTAGCAACAGGACTGAATGTATGAAGACATGGGCGTATGCAGCGACATAAGGACCCTCCCACCACTGGCCACACACAAACGAAGCAGGATCTGCTGTGCCAGACTCAAGGCACGAATCTCTCCACCCAGCTCTGGCCAGAACTACAGACTCCACAAGCTTTTGCTTCGCCAGAAGGTCTGAGGTGGGCCAGATGGCTTCTGAATGTCCCACACCTCTGCTTAACCCAGTGTGTGTTAGAGCCTGGGGCTGGAGCAGAGCTGATCCCTGGGGAAGGCATCCATGTTGGGAAGGACAGCGGCTGCCCAGCCCTCAGGGCGGGCCCTGTCGCACTTGGCACTGGGAAGGTGAGGCAGATTTGGAAATATAGTGCTTGGCAGAAAATGACAAGTAAAATCAAAGGTGAGACTGCCCAGAGCTCTGCGTGGGCTCTGGGGCTGCGTTCACACGGATGTAGGGAGCTACTTTCATACACACTACAGGTAAAAAAACCAGGACAGACAGACAGACACGGAAGCAGCACAACCAAGAGCACACACTGGCCATGCACACTGGGGAAATTCACCTCCGGGGAGGGAGGGGTGTCCTGACACCCAGCCCAAATGACCTTGTGCCAACAGGAACAGCGTCTTGCTCCTAGTGAGTGCACATGGTCACCAACCACAGGCTTGTGAAGGGACTCCAGTAGCACTGATAGCTACTGAGACCTGCTGGGGACACAGCCAAGTAGCTCTGCCAGCAAGGACACGGAGACCTGCTGGGGTCATGGCCAAGCTCTGCCAGCAAGAAGTCCTTCATTAACCACTCTGGGAGAAGGGGGATGTGGGGGGTGTGTGTGGTGGGCAGGCCCAGTTTTCTGTATCCTGATGTCTCTACAGCTGTCTCAGATAAACACTTATTGTTTAAGCTTGTGTCAACAGTGACTTCCCTGAGGATACCATAAGTCACCCGCTGTGGGTCACCAGGCTGGAGCTCCCATGGCCGTGGGGTGCCAGTGGCAGGCAGCGGTGCTGTGCTGGTCCCTTCCAGCCCCACTCCCGATGGTCAGCAGGACCCAGCCAGGGACAGCTGCGTGACCTCAGGGGGCAGGAGTGTCATAACTGCCTCCTCTGTCCCATGGGATGTTTGCTCCAGAGAGGTGACTGAGGGACACCACAACTGGGGAGCGGTGAATGTGCAGGATGGGGGAGCCTTGTGTACTGGGGGTAGTTGCTGGGGCTCTGAGAGCGGATGGTGCCTCCTGGGTTCCCTCCCCATGGGGCTGAGCTGTGGCAAGGGGGCCCTGTCCCTGCTCAGCCTTTGCTGATGTCCCTGGCACAGCTGCAGCAGGGGCACATTGGGTCATGGGTACCAATTCCATGGAAGCCCGAGGGAATTTCCTCAGTGGTCACCTACGAGCAGCAGCACATGACACCACAGCACAGGGACACGGACATGCTACTAGGGCACACCGGGCAGGAAGGGACACTCACATGCCAGGCAAGCACCGCTGCCTGCTTCCGGCTGGGCGGGAGAGCAGGGAGCGGGGCCAGCCCGAGCACGGGGAGCCAAGGTGTTTGCTATGGGATGGGAACATGCTCACTTACACAACTCGCCCACCCTCCGGAGGCCAGAGGCGGTTCTAGACAGAGCAGCACGGACATGCAGATGGAGAGCAGGAAGAGAGGCAATGAGAGAGAATGTTAGCTCCGGTCCGGGCAGCAACAAGACGGAGAAGAGCGAACAGAATTCATCGCACAGCTCGAGGCCAGCAGCATCAGAGCCCGGCCACGCTGCACAGCAGTGCCCCACCAGGGATGGGGACAGGAGCACTGGGCAGAATGGCTTCTCCACCACGGGGGCCCCGGGGGCAGCAAGGGGACCCAGGGAATGGCCAACACGGGGCTTTGCGGCCACTGAAGGTCAGGGGTGTTCCACACTGGTGAAGGTTGCGTCCATGTGTTTACACCAGGCAATGGGACATTCATCACTGCATGAATTTGGCAGCCAAAGCCTGAAGGATTCAACAGTGCTCTTTGGAAGAGCTGGGAGGAGGAGGAAGGGAAGGGACAGGACAGAGGCTGGGGAAGGGCAGGAGAGGGAGGAGAGGGAAACAACATAAGCATGAGAAAAAATGCCCCACAGCAAGAACAAGAGTGGCAAAACCAGTTCAACATCTTCTCTGACTTCACCCAGCAGTGGTGTTAAGTCTTCTGCTTTTGTGATAGTGAGTAACAGCTACAGCTAAAGGTCAGTGGGACAGGATTAGTGCCTTGCAGGTGAGTTCGTGTTTCCCAGAGGGGATAATCACAGTCCCTCTGATGCGGAGTTTTGCTCGAGCCCCTTGCTGAGGTCTGTGCCAGGGCTGGCAGGGGAAATTCAGTGTCTGCTCACCTCTCACAGGGAAGAACTTCTTCCTGAGATCTTGTCTCAATCTTTCCTCTGTCAGTTTAAAACCACTCCCCTTGTCCCGTCCCCACAAGCCCTTGTAAAGAAGCTCTTCCCTGTGAGGGTGCTGAGGCGCTGGCACAGGGTGCCCAGAGAAGCTGTGGCTGCCCCATCCCTGGCAGTGTTCAAGGCCACGTTGGACACAGGGGCTTGGAGCAACCTGCTCTAGTGGAAGGTGCCCCTGCCCGTGGCAGGGGGTTGGAGCTGGATGGGCTTTAAGGTCCCTCCAACCCAACCTGTGTGTGGCTCTATGAAATAGCCAGGGACTGTGCAGGGCAGTAGTGCTGCCCCAGGCAGGGTTTGCTTGGCCCAACACCCTCATGCAGGTGTAACGCACCACTGGGGAACTGCTGCAGGTCACTAACGGCAGGGGCCAAATGAAGACTGCACTGACGCAGCTGCAGGATCCAGCCAAGGTTGTGCAGCTCATGCTGGGGCCACTGGGCAGCCCCTGGGCCGAGTGACACGTGGTTATCCCCTGGGGAAGGGCACCTCCAGTGACAGTGTCCTGGCTGTCATGGTGACCACCCTGCTGTGCTGTGGGAGTGACGTAGAAGAGCAAGAGGACTTCTCAACACGCTTTGAATGCTCCCCCTCTCAGGCTTCCCCATGCAAGAGGGTCTCAACCTCCAGCTACGGTTTTCCTAGGGCAGTTTTGCAGATGGTGCTGCAACAGGACTGTGAGTCTTGCAGCCATGAGCTCTCTCCTGCCTGTGCTCCCCTGTGGAGCAGGGACAATTGGGAACAAGCCTGGGTGTCAGTAAATGTTTACACAGCAAGGTTCCAGCAGGGTCAGGTCATTAGGGACCTAAGAGCTGCTTATGCCTTAACCAAACGTTACATCTCTTGCTGCAGCAAGCTTGTTTTGTCCTGCTCTTTTTTGTAAGAAAAGGAAAGTTAGATCTACTATCCATGGGAGACTCACAGTCTCCCTGTGTTGCCCCTGGGACTCTCCAAGCCAATCTCTTCCCAAGCTCTCACTGGAAAGTGTGCCAAATGGTGGCAGACTGCCCACAGAACAGGCTTCATGGCAGCCTGCAGGCTCCTTCCACACAGTGCTTTGTCTCTTCCTTGTTGACAAAAGAGCTGAAATTTGAATGGGTCCCTTTCTACTTCTCCATACAAGAGGAAAAGCCCTTTTAATGGGACTTCTAGTCTGCTAAAGCCCTGAAAGGAACAGCCCACAGCTCTTCTGTGCTTGGGCAATACATGCCTGGTGGGGCATTCCCAGAACTAGACCCAGCAACAAGTGAACCCTTCAGGTGTTAACTCTTCCCTCTTTCGAGCCACTTTGGTGATGGCCCAGTCTTGGTGGGACCCAGAGCTGTTATCACAGGTCTGGCCAGCCCCTCACTGCTCTTCCCAAGTCTCACTGGACAAGCATGAGGCAGAGTCACGGTTTGCTCTTCTACTCACTGAGAGGGATGAGTGGGTGAGCTGCGATTAGTAGATGTTAGTGACTGGATGAGGTGAAGCCAGCTGTGCTTGCCGTGACATGGACACATGCTGAGCCTTGCCCACAATGCCCCTGTCTCCTTGTAGGCAATGCACATCAACATCAAAAACTGGTCCTCCTGGCCGCCCCTGGCCGGGAGCTTGGAGCTGGTGTCAGATCGGTGTCATCTCGGATAGAGGAAGCTTTTCCCTGTAGGAGCTGCTCTCTCAACCATGACATTTCCATAGCCGTCCCCTGGAACTCTCTGCTTTCCAAATACCTGACCTCCACCAGCATATCTCAACCCAGCCTGTGCTTCCCTTCTGCTTCCTGGTGGGAAACTCCTGCACTGGGCTCAGGAGTTCCCCATCCTCAGCCTGACATCCTGTGGTGAGTGTCATGGCAACTATGAGACAAGAGCATCCTCCAGCATGGCACTGCAAGGCACATTGCACCAGCAGAAAGTGTGGGCACCCCTGGGGCCACCTGGGACCCCCTGCTGCAGTACTCAGTGGTCCTGCTGCAGTACTGGTGGCCCCACTGCAGTGCTGGTGGTCCTGCTGCAGTGCACCTCCATGAGCAGAAGCCTCCTCTCACGGGATGGAAAGGGATCCATGGAGCAAAGGAAGCATTTTTAGTTCTGTACAGAGATGCATTAAAGCATCTTTAGGTCCAGCTACCGCAGGAGAGCGGGCTGGAGACCTGCCAAGGCTCCGTCACAGTGCTGCGGGTTTGCCTCCCTCTCCGGTGGCTGCAGCGATGCATGGGGAAAGCAAGGGTGCTGGGGGAGCTCAGGGCTCACAGGGCAGCGGGACTCACAGCCTTTGTGGTATCAGCAGCATCGGTTCAGGCAGGGCTGCAGGGATGTCCTGCTTCATGTCACCAAAGGACAGGGCTCTCGCCTGCTAAGGGCTTCCCAAGACTGAGACTGCTGCCTGGGACTCTGCTGCTTGGCCAGGAGGCCACCTCCTCTCCACACCTCAGTGCAGCGCAAATAACTTCCCATAAGCCCCAAACTCCCTCTAGGGAAGGCACCAAGATGCCGATCTCATCAGCTCTCCATGGACAATCCCCTTGACTGTGGAAAGAAAGCTCAGCTCTGCTTTGTGCAGGGGTTTAAGACACCGTGAAGTGACCAAAAGCCTACAAGGAAACAGGGGGTTGTATGTGCAGTGGCTGAAAGCTTGCACTGGAAATGTTACACCATTTAACTGAAACAGAATTAATTGATGAGTTTATATAGAAAGAGGAAGCTTTACCCTAGGAGCTAAATGCCTAAAGGGCTTAATTTTCTTCTCTCTCTCTTTCAGATCTGTAGAAATACAAAGCAGTGGTGGGTTTCCAAAACAGCACCTGGAAAACTCAGTTTTGTATCTAGAATTCTGCTTCACATGATACATTTGGCATGTTCAGCTGTTGCTTAAAGATAAACAAGCAAAGAAACAAACAAACACCCTCTGCAAAGCTCTCTCTAACCCAGGCTCTTGGATGCATCAGCTGGAGCCCCAAACTGGACCTGTGTTGACACTTCAGATGATGCTGGCTTGACTCAAGGTGAGCTTACCATGTTCAGCTCAACACAAGCTCATGTTCATCTCTGAGGGCTGCCTGGTGCATGGCCCCTGCCCCATCAGCCAAGTGGGAGGCTGAGGTCTGAGTGTGACTACGCACAATGAGGAATGACACAAGCCTGATGTGGATGGATGGCCATGGCCGGTCACAGGACAAGGGGACACTGAACAAGAACCACCTTGACACACATGGAACGTGTGAGTCACCCCAGGATTGGGCTCTGGTGCCACGATAGCTCTTGGGCTGGCACCGGGCTGGCCGTGACCCGGGGTCGCTGGTCAGACACGCACACCTCTGTTCCACAGCGTCAGCTTTATTGTGGTGGTGGATGTGACACAATGAGGCTGCTTCAGTGCTGGCAGCAGGTCTGAGCTGCAGGGTCCTTGCTCAGTGCAGCCACTGAGCATCTCTGGGCACTCTGGGCATCTGCTGCTGCAGGAGCCGTGTCCGGGGCTGGCTGGGAGCTTCAGGTCAGGGACACATCAAGATGCCTGGTCGCTTTCCTGCAGCTCAGCTTAGCCAGGGCACCGGATCTTCAAGGATCCCATTCATGTTAAACATGGAGAGCTGCTGCCGGCTTCACATCAGCCTTCAGAGACACGCTAAATCAGGGAGCAAAGTTCCTGTGTTCCCAAATCATCGCTTATTCCCGTAGGACAGTAGGAATAGAGGCTGTCCCTCTGCTCTCCTGTCATCCGTGCAGGAAGCTGCATCTTAGCAAGCAGACACATGCTGCTTGGGGAGTAGAACCCTCCTCTGAGAGCACATGGGCCTGTCAGAGCTTCCCTTGCCATGCTCAGCCCCAAGTGCCCAAGGTGGGAATAAATCTTGTCTCTAAAAATTGCTTTAACTCTGCCCTTAAGTTCTCCTTCTCAGTATCTCCTGGTGTCTTTCTCAGTCCCTCTCGTCAAACATCCTCCTGTGGAAGACCGTCTTGGAAGGAGATAGAGCCAGTCACAGTTACAGAGGAAGTGGTTTGTGTCTCCTGCTCCAGGGGTCCCCAGCCAGGACCCTCACAGACCTCTGCAAGAGAAATGTGTCAGGGCCTGCTGTACAGCCCCACATGCATGGAGAAGTCATCTGCTCTTGGGTTCAATTACTGTGAATTCAGAAGTTAATGTGGTGAGGAAGAAAAACCAGCAACGAACCCTGTGCCTGCTCCCATGGCCGCTGCAGGGCTACCTGCAAGGGCACCTCACCGTCCCTGCGGCACTTCAGGATAACTCTGGCTCTCAGAAGAGCTTCAGTCTGGCTCCTGATCCTTTCTGGAGCTGAGCTACGTGTAAGAATGACAGAAAACGCTGCAGCGTCACATGGGGGTCAGCACCTCCAGCCCCTGAGCGATGTATGCCCATGGGCACGTCCCTCCCTGCTCCGCAGCAGTGCGGGGTCTGTGTAGGAGGCTGTCTGGGGTTGTTGTGGGAGGCTGAGGTAATCCTGGTGTTCTCAGGACAGGCCCAGGGACAGAACAGTGTGTCCTGAAATGGGTCACTGAAGGTTATCTAACCATTCCTTACATTATTTTCTGAACTACAGCAATTTCATAAAAGAGGCATTTTCACAGTGAAGGCAGGTGGCTGACATCACTGGATACTCTATTTAGAGCTGACTTCCTGGGAAATATTTCAAGCCTTTGACATCAACTGGGAGCATAAAGATTTCAGAGATGCAATGACTTTCAGACAAGAGAACAGGAATGTTTGCAGGACAGCGGGAAGTGCCACTGGGTGGCAGCAGGTGAGGAGGAGGCTGGGGCAGGGCATTGGTGTCTCTGAGGAGGGCAAATGCAGCAGCATCATGTCATGGAGCAGGAGCTTGGGCAGAGTCTGCTCCAGGGACACAGGGCAAGGGAAGGACATGGCCTGTGGGAAGCGCATAAATCAAAGGGAGCAGCAATGGAGGACAGGAAGGGGTTAGAGAAAGGCAGAGGATGGAGAAGGGTGTCTCCTAGGAATGGAGGGTACCTGCACATCTCTGCATGGGTCACAGGGTGATGTGGAGGCCAGGGCAGGAACAAGGAAGGCTGTGGGGCTGCAGCCCGACACCATGTGGGCTTGGGGACACCAAAGGGGCCAAAGGCAGCAGCTCCTCCACCAGCCAGGCCCAGAACAGGCCTTGGGAAAGGGCTGGTGCCTGGCGTGGGGAAGCTTTTCAAGATCGCATCTCCAATTGCCCTGAAAAGTTGGCAATGTCCATGTTCTCTGGGTGTCTGAAGATGTGCACAGTCAGCACCTTTTAGAAGAACGAGGGCTGGGGTGCTGGATCTCAGAAGGGTCCCCAAATGCAGTTAAACGACGTGCACTCAGCACAGGACCCTGTGATTCCCCACTGAGCAGTGCAGGGAGAAGGGACCTTGTGTAAGACACCAGCCCCAGGGAATGGCCTTAACCTGCATCGTGTGGCTGAGTCCTGAGAGATGAAACCATGTAGGAGAGCAAGATCCATGGGTTTTGTTCCACACTGTGGTGGTAACCACAAGTTTGGTACCTGCTGAGGGGTGGATCACCGGTGAAGCCAGTCTGGCACTGCCAACACTGGCATGGAGACGTGAGCTGCTGAAGGATGGAGCTACAGGGATGCTCCCCTGGGGATGTCACTATGGACACTGTCCCCTGTGCTACAGCATGAAATGTCATCAGCTGAGCTAGCACCATGTGCAATTGTAACCCATCATGGTGATGGGTTCCCAAAGGAAAGGCTCCTCCGAGCTCAGGGCTCCCTGTCTCAACTCACTGTGACACTGGTGGGATCTGCTCACCGTGGCTGTGCTGCTGTGGCGAGGCTGGAGATTCTGGGTCACTGCCTGCTGTGACTGAGTTTCAAAGCCCTGTGAGGGTTTGTTCTCAAATCTCAGGCTCTAATTTAGAGGGTTTTTGGTTTAGTTTGGTGGGTGACTCAGGGTGAGAGAATGGGGCAAAGTGGGGACCGAGGTGGTGGGTGACCTGCACTGGGAACAACAGGGCAGTGCAAGGGGCATAGAGAGGTCCAAGCTGCTCAGGGAATGTGATGTCCGCAGCTCTGAGAGGGAACCTCTCAGGCATCTCCTCAGTGCTGTAGGATGAGGGAACCCAAGCAGGACTTTGTAAGAGAAAAAGTCTCCTGTGTGTCCTGGGGTCCTTTTGCTGTGACCCTCCAGATCTCCTGGGCCATCCAGGCTCTGCTCAGGAGAAGAACAGGGAGTGAGAGGATCTACCACACCTTGGTGCTGTGCAGACATCTCTGAGCCAGCAGTCATCCCACCAGCTACCAGCCCGGAGCCGTGTGTGACCTGGCACTGTGCCCAGCAGGACACGGGTCTGCACCTCTGCAGGTAACCCCCTGCCAGAACACCTCCCTGCAGTCATGAGAGCCGGCTTGTGCCAGGACACGGGGCAAAGGCGGGGGGAGTGCCATGGAGTGCAGCCTAAAGGCTGTCACAGACCACCCTCGTGATGCTCCCACTGAGCAGAGACTGACCAGAGCTCTAAGGCACAGTCTGACAACATTTGGAGATCCTTTGGAATGAAAAAGCATTGGAGAACCACACATTGTTATCAGCTGGTCAGGAGGAAACGTGGAAGTGAAACCCACAAGTAAATACAGCAGCTTAACAGCAGCATCAAGACAAGGGACATGACACAACAGGAAGGCAATTCAAAGGGAAAAGCAACAGTGTGAGCTCGCTGCATGTGCGGTGCATAGAGAGGAGCCATGAACAAGTGACACCAACTTCTGGGAGGCATGTCCCAGCATTGCATCTTCCCTGACATCTCTGAAATGCCCCTCTAGACCAGCCTGGGTTACTTGGCACAGTTAGGCTCCGCTTACACACCTCCCTGTCCCCAGGAGCCTAAATCCTGCACCCACCCACTCCCGGCCAGCGATCAGTGTCTTACCGTGCCGCGACCACCGGTGACTTCTTCCCGGGATCTAATGTGGACCCGGCTGGTTCTTCCCCCAGTGATCGTGTATCCTTGTTCAGTTGCTGTAGTCGGGAACTTAGCTCACTGATCACAGTTGGCTTGTCTTCATCAGCCCCATGGATTGGCCTACTCTCCATGGGGTCCCCCCATAGCTTGGACCTTCTCTGAAAGAGGTAGCGTGGCCGGCCAATGCTGGCTGATGCCAGAGTGGCCGCATGTTGCTGGGAGATGAGCTCGCTGTCCGAAGACTGCTTCAAAAGTGGGTCCCTGAAAGTAACTGGCCCCTTGCTGAGCTGGGACTTGAGTTTTGGCTTTGGAGGCACTGGTGGCTTCTCGAGTATAAAAGTTTGTCCATCCGCAAAGGAAGTGTATGTGTCAGTAGGCTCCCCGCTCTCTGAGGACAATGTAGACATGCTGGAGACTGTAGAGATGGTGCTTGTGGTCTCCAGATGATGGTCACTTGAACTTCTGGTGTCCACCTCTTCCACTCCCGAGTCTGCAGCAGACTCTGGGGCTACGGGGGCATCAGAGGGCTTCCCTGAGGGTGTTCCGCCAGTGGTAGAAGGTGCTACTGCTGCCGCTGGTATGGATGGCGTGCTGGGCGTAGCCAGGTGGCTGACTGGTGTGCCAGGGGTGGTGACCAGTACCCCATTCGCAAACTCATCTGGTGGAGGCACCAGCCCTATCTTGGCCAGCTCCTCCCTGGTCTCTTCGTCACTTGAAGACAGCTGAGCTGGCGGGAGGGTGACCGTGTAGGGCTCCACTTCTTCTTCCGAACTCCCTTGTCCCAAAGTCTTGTCAGAGGCTGGACTGACCGGAGGCTTTCCCATTGGGCTGGGCTGTGTCTCTGCTTTGGGGGACTCTGCTGGCTCTGTGCATGCTTCAGCGACTGCCGGTGTCTCCTCTTTTATCTCAAGTCCTATCTCATCTTGGCCATTACTTGTGGCATGAACCATGATGAGGCCAGCGGTCTTCTGCTGTGATGTATCCACTATGCTAATAATCATGGACTTCTTGTCTTCTTGTTTCTTCTCCTCCTTCCCTGGGGTTTCTGCTCGGGCCTCGGTTTCTTTCCGCAGCGTGGACGGAGTCCCCCACGGGCTCTTTGTAGGGGCCAAAGTCCCAGAGTCTGTTCCGATCACCCCTTTGCCGCCAGGAGAGTATGCAGGGGACATCAAGCTCTCCAACTCCCCCCGCTCTGGTTCTTTGGTTTGGATGTCCACAAAGAGGGGTGCTGCTCGGTCTGAGTCTGGGCTGTGGATTGGGGTGGGCGACCGGGATGGAACTTGAGTTGAGAGGGCTCGTTCCCTTGCGGCCAGCGCAAGCGCCAGTGGTGAGTTTGGATCCAAGGGCTTTCCTGTGAGGGGGTGGATGAACGTTGAGGATGAGCTGCTGATCAATGGCTTTAAAGCTGAGACAGGGGAAGGCAGTAGAACATCTCGGCTTCCTAACAACCGCTCATCAATAGACCTGGACTGCTGCAAGGATGGCATGTCGCTGCTGGGGGCGCTGCCCTCAATAGCCCCAACTGAGAGGAAGACAGTGGATTTCCGCCTCTCATCCAGACGACGGTCTCTGTCCTTCATGACTCCGGCAATGGCAGTGGCGAAGGGGATGCCTGTGGCTTCAACCTGAGCAATGCCGGCATGGTGCTGATATTCCACCCCACTCAGGCGATGGCTCCTGCGGGTGGGAGAGGGTTCCCTTGAAAAGCCTCCGGTGATGGCCAGTGCTGCTCTCTCCTGTGCATCCTCCACTTGTAACTGCTTAACCAGTGGGCTCTTCTTCCTCTGTGGCTTAGTGGGAGCGAACAGGCTGACGTTGAACTGACCCATGTTGGCATAAGGGTTGTCAATCACTCTTCCCTTCCTCTTCAGCTTCTCTGGAGGAGTCGCAGATGGGCCAGGGCGGGGGATCTCTGTTGGCTCCACGGGAAGATGAGAAGAATCCTGTAGGATTATCATGGATCGGGCCCTCTTTTGCCTTTCAGGGTAAGGAATGGAAGTCCTTGCCTGATCATACATCTCAGCTGCACTAAGGACTTGTGGGAGTCCATGGAGTTTGGCCTCCAGGCTTGGCTTAAAGCTTGATCTTATAGTATCATAAGCTCTTCCTGGGGGTGGAGGTGGTGAGAAGGATGGAGGGGGGCCTGTGTCAAAGTAATATGGAGAAGGAGGTGGGGGTGGGGCTGTTTGAGGTGGTGGTGGAATCCCATGTCCTTCCCTAACAGTGTCTTGCATCGAGGTGCTCCGGGGAAACTTCCCATCTAGCAAAGAAGCAGCAAGTTTCTCATCTTCACCTGGAAAACAGTGAAGTCAGAGAGGATGACTCCAGAGAGACCAGGTTGTGTCAGACACCACAAATGGTATGTGACATCCCTTTCTCTCCCCTCCCAATGCCGCCCTGTTCAAGCTAAGGTGACTTTTCACTTTATCCTTCATTCACCTCGTGCATGTGTTGCATTCTGGCCCTTTGCTCATGGTCACTTGGCACAGAGGGCAGCCACACTCTTACAGCGCCTTGCACTGCTTTAGATCCATCAGACAGTCGTGCCCAACACTCTCCAGGCAGGCTGCACACTCTCAGACCAACCCAACAGAGACAGAATTGAGCACTTGCTCCATCAAACCTCCCGACACGCAACTGCCAATGCGCGAGACAGCCAAGTGCAACCAGGTTGTGCAACTCACAGCCAATGGTGCCACCTCCCCGTGCTCTGCCATTCTCGTGTCACACGTCCCCCTTCCCCCAACGAGTTACATATGGTTCTATGTGCGAGACTGAATTCCAAAGCAGGGTCTAGCAGAAACTGAAGTTACGTATTTCAAGAATTGGAAGTACTCAAGGAAGCCAGATTCTGCCATTCTTACTATTAACTTACTACCTGGGTGCACCGTGACAACTTTTTCAGGTATCATAGAATCTCAGACTCTAGTGCTTTTTCTGTAATGTTCCCTAGCATTCAAAAATGCTTTGGCAACTGTGCCCTGTCTTACATGAGCAATTTCACCTAATGTCTGCAGATGCAGAGTTTGCAGGGGATGAAAGGAATATTTTGGCCAGTGAACACTGACCTTTACATCTCACCACATGGCTCAGACTATTGCTGTGCTCAAAGGGCAAAAATGGGCTGTTTTTGCTGAGCACCATTTGGGGATTTTTAATGTCAAGGTAACATAACGAACTGGAGACACAAAACAAGTTCATAGACATGGGCAAAACCTTGGAGGATGCACTTTTTGTGGGCTATTATGTGCACAGAAACCTGCGAAATGAAGTCAGTAGCTGCCTGAGTGAGTATTCAGGAGAAACATCATATCCTTGCTGTGTTTTCACTCTTCCCTGGGCATCTGCTTAAAAGCAACACTTACGACAGGATTCTGCACTAGGTGGAGCAGTGGCTGATTCAGATCAGACATCATCATGTTCTCAACAGCATGAAGATCCAAAAAAACACCCACATGCCTTCATGCTTATTTCTGCTTCTCAGCCGAAAATGGGCAGGAGTTAAACCAAGGAGATTTATGCAGTACCGAGCTCTGTTACCATGACCAGCCTCTTCCAGAACATCGTCTAGTGCCATTAGAGCTTGTTGCAGGGATGTGCTGACCATCCTGTGGATTGGCATCACTGTGCTGACTACAGGAAATGAAAACTGGAAAGCTGCTCCACCTTCTCATATTCCCTGATCTGCGAAGAGTGGCCTGGTCAATGGCTGCCAGACCAGAGGAGACACCAACTACCAACAGGCACTGCAGCTCCAAGTTCTCAGCTGTTGACTGAAGAGTTGTTGGTTTGGTAGCCCCTCTTCTACCTTCTGTGTAAAGTTCTTTTAAAGTACCAAAAATGAAGAACTGCCAGTGAAGGAAGGGGAAGGGGACAGATAACCTGAATGTATTCAAGGTGTGGGTATTAGTTTTTGTTTTATTTTATGTACCTGCTTCTGCAAGCTCTGTTTTAGTTGCCTTATTCCCCACTTGTTATTTTTCTGTGCTGTAAATGTCTCTCCTTCATTTTTTTCTTAAATGAGGAGGGGATCACTATGAAAAAATGGATCTGAAAGACTATCAGTGACCAGCTGGAGATCTCAAAAGGATCCCAACAGGAATGGTCCAGCAGGATCTCCATGAATTCCCACAAGGACAGACACAGTCCTGCAGCTGAGGAGGAAGCTCCCCGTGCAGGAGGACAGGCTGCAGGCTGGCTGCCTGGGCAGCAGCTCTGAAAACCTGTGGGGCTAGTAGGCAGTGAGGGGGGGGGAGGGCCTGACCCCACGCCACAGCAGCAGAGCCAACAGTGCCCTGGTCTGCCTGAACAGGAGCAAAGGCAACAGAGCAAAGAGGTTACCCCTCTGCTGCCAACCCACGACACCACACTATAATGCTGCACCTAGTGTTTGGGCCCCCAACACAAGAAATCAACAAACTCAAGGGAGTTCAGTGGAGAGCTACCAAGACAGTCACGGCTTGCTCCATCTGGAGAGGCTGAGGGAGCTGGGCTTGTCCAGCCTGCAGAAGGAATGGCTTTGGGGGAAACCTAACAGCAGCCTTCTGGTACCTATGGGAGGCTACCAAGAAGATGAAGCCAGGCTTTTCACAGTGGAGGACGAAAGGCCATGGTAGGGGGACAGGAGGCAACGGGCAAAACTGAAATGAGGGTTCTAACTGGGTCAGAGGAGAAATAGGATGATGAGGACAGTCCCACAGTGGAACAGGCTGCCCAGAGAGGCTGGGCAGGCTCCATCCTCAGAGATTTTCAAGACCAGACAGGATAAACCCCTGAGTAATATGAACTGATGGCACAGCTGACCCGGCTTTGAGATGGAGGTTGGACTAGAGACCTCCTCCTTCCAACCTGAATTATCCTTTGATCCTATGACAGAAGAACCGAGGCTTCACAACAGCTCTGGTTCCCAAGCAGACTGTCTCTACAACCCCACTCCTTGGAGTAGCAGGAATAGTGTCTGTTCCCTGTGACAACGAATGTCTCCTATTGCTCCTCACTCAGGAGAGATGTCTGATGGGAGAGGAGGAGGAAAGCAAATTCTTGGCAGGGTCGTTTTCCACTACCTGCAACTCATCGCTGACATAGCTCCTCTGCTCACCCTATCTGCATGCTTGCTTCTGAGTCCTGAGTAAACAATTACAGCCCTTTACTCATGTGCCTCTCCTCCCCTCTGTGCAGCTTGCTCATCAGCTGAGACTGCCTCCATACTCCACTTCCCCACCTCCCCTCCAGTCCTGCAGACCAAAGGCACATCCAGCCCCATGTGCTGCCTGCAGTGGCCAGTAATAATCCCATGAGGAAGCGTATGGAGCACAAGGATGCAGAGGCTGTCAGTTCCCAGAGCTGCCTGAGTCACACTGCCTTGGTGCTTAACCCTTGGTGGATGTTCTTCCTCTAGCCGTGTGGCAGCACTCTGGGAGCCCAGGCTTTCTTGCACTCCCAATATCCTGAGCACTGAGCTCTGTGTTCCACTAGCCCAGTGTGCAGCATCACTTCCTCTTCTGTCTTCTGAAACTCCATCCACCAGTTCAATTCACAGTATCACAGAATCATGGAATGATTTGGGTTGGAAGGGACTTTAAAGCTCATCCAGTCCCAACCCCCTGCCACGGTCAGGGACACCTTCCACTAGAGCAGGTTGCTCCAAGCCCCTGTGTCCAACCTGGCCTTGAACACTGCCAGGGATGGGGCAGCCACAGCTTCTCTGGGCACCCTGTGCCAGCGCCTCAGCACTCTCACAGGGAAGAACTTCTTCCTCAAACTTAATTTCATGCCCACCGGGTCTGTAAAGACCCTTCAGGGGGCTTTCTTTGAATCCTGTTGCTGTGTTATTATATTGCTTATCCAAATCTTTCACTGCCCACTCCTACTTAGACAGTGAATTTTGTAGAATACAGTCTTTGTGACAGAAAGGAAGCCCTCCCTGATGTTTGAATGTGATCACACAGGCAAAATGAAACCTCTCCCTTGACACAGAGGAGCACTTGTTCATAGTTAAGCATGAGACTAATCACTGAGTTCTATTTACAGGATGCAGTTCTGCTCGGGGAGTCTGAAGTTAACAAAGGCAACCAGTAACTCCTCAGGAGCCAGCTTGAAACCTGGTGTCTGGGTTAAGGACTGGATTTATGAGTTGTGTTCAGTCCTTGCAGAGCAAGGCCTACAGCCTACAGAAATTCCCTTGGAAGCAGCACTGAGGACAAGGGTCCTTCTAAAATGTGAGGGACCGCTGGAACCATCCCAGATTTTAACTTGAAATGGAGAGAGAATCTGTTTGAGTCTACCTGAAATGCTGGTGGCTGGAAGCACAGCTCTCTCCTACCCAACTCCTCTCCTACTAACTGAAGCATTAACAGCTGGTTACCTGTTGTAAATATGTTCATTTTCCACTTTTATCACTTGCGTGTTGCTAAATGCTGTGCTAGGCGATGTGCAGACTCAGCTCAGGGATAGGTGGTCTGCAGAAGGAGCCTGACCAACTCCTGCAGCATTTGAAGCCCTTCTACACAACTTGGAGGTACCCAAGACAGCAGAGCAGGACTCCACCACCCATAGAATGGGCCATCAGCCAACTAGGACCAGTCTCCAGTGCTGAGCCTCAGCCAGACTCTCTTAACATGCAGCACAACACTGGGGAAAGGCAGCTCCTTCCAACTGGTAGCACATGAACTAGATTGTCCTTTCATTTCATCGGATCTCAACCCAGCAATTACCAATCTGCCCTTTGCTATTCCTATGTCCAGGAACATGCACTGGGTCTGAGCCCTCCACCTCCTTCAGACATCCCTTCACCACACACCAGTGGAATGTCAGATGACTGAAACCTTGTGAGCTATTCCATGTTCTCAAGATAGGTGGTGGAGGTGGGAATGATCTCTGAGAAAAGACAGCGTCTGTCTGTCACAAACAGCATGACCCTTCATATGCTGCCTGGGACATCCCTCTGTGCCTGGTCCATCTTCATTTGCATAACTGGAAGATTAAACTTCCATGATAAATCACGGAATCAGAAACAACCTGGTTGAAAAAGACCTTCAAGACCATCAAGTCCAACAATTCCCCAGCACTGCCAAGGCCACCACTAAACCATAGAATCACAGAATGATTTGGGATGGGGCAGCCGCAGCTTCTCTGGGCACCCTCTGCCAACGCCTCAGCACCCTCACAGGGAAGAACTTTTTCCTTGTATCTAAGCTGAACTTCCCCTGTTTCAGTTTGAACCCATCACCCCTTGTCCTATTGCTACAGTCCCTGATGAGGAGTCCCTCTCCAGCATCCTTGTAGCTCCTGTCAGACAGTGAAAGCTACTCTGAGGTCTCCACGCAGCTTCTCTTCTCCAGGCTGAACAGCCCCAATGTTCTCAGCCTGTCTTCATATCGGAGGTGCTCCTGCCCCTGGTTCTCCTCCATGTCACTTAAGGGCCTTGTCTACACGGCGTGTGAACACTTCCAGGAACAGTGACTCCAGCACTGCCCTGGGCAGCCTGTTCCAATGCCTGAGCACCCTCTGGGCAAGGAATTGTTCCTCAGCTCCAGCTAAACCTGCCCTGGGGCAGCTTGAGGCCATTTCCTCTTGTGCCATCCCTTGTTCCTTGGGAGCAGAGACCAGCCCCTTCCTGTCTCCATCCTCCTGTCAGGCAGTTGCAGAGAGCAGTAAGGTCCCCCTGAGCCTTCTCTTCTCCACACTAAACCCCCCAGGTCCCTCAGCCCTTCCTCATCACACTTGTGCTCCAGGCCCTGCACCAGCTCCGTTGAACTTCTCTGGACCCACTCCAATGAAGAGATGTGTCCCTTTGCTAACTGCTCTTGAGATTTTGTCTCTCAGTTCTCCTCAAACAGCACAAACTGTGTCTTCACAGTGGTGGGGTATATATGCTTCCTACAAAGAGCAACACAACATCACTAGGATCAAAACAGATGTCAATGCATGCAGGAATAAATAGCCTGAGCCAAAACAGAGCCTCCAGTGACCAGCAGAACCAGCAAAGAACCAAGCCTCCCAGTACAAGGAAGAAACTGGTATGCAATGAGAGTCATGCTCTGGGGCGCATGCCTGAAGCAGCCTGGCAATGCCTCATGGCAACCCCTCCGCAGCTCACAGCACGCTTGGTGCATTGTTCATCTCCAAGGAGAACACAAAAACTCTCCATAATGCTTCTCAGCCCGTTGCCATAACAGCCTCAATCCCTGGGAGAATGGAACTGTGCATGAATTTGGGCTGGCTAATGAGGTGGCTCTCTCCAGAGCACTCCTCACTGTTCCCAGCCTTGTTTTCCCCATGCAGGAATGGCAGAGCAGCTCCCAAAGCCATCTCTGAGCTACAGCAGAAAGGTTTCAATGCCGTGGCTCTGCTCATGTCCAGAAGTAGAAAGGGCAAATCGTGCCTGACAAATTTGGTGGCCTTCTATGATGGGGGGTAAATGAAGAGCATCTGTTGTCATCTGCCTGGACTTGTGCAAGGCATTTGACATTATCCTGCATGACATCCTTGTCTCTAAGTTGGAGAGACATGGATTTGATGGATGGACAACTCAGTGGATGAGGATCTGGCTGGATGGTTGCACTCAAGTTGTGGTCAATGGCTTGATGTCCAAGAGGCAACCAGTGACAAGTGGCATTCCTCAGGCATCTGTGTTGGGACCAGCACTGTTTAAAAGCTTTGGCAGTGACATGGACAGTGGGATCGAGCAGCCTCAGCACGTTTGCTGATGACAACGAGCTGTGTGGTGTGGTTGACACACTGAAGGGAAGGGATGGGATCCAGAGGGACCTGGACAGGCTGGAGAGGTGGGACTGTGTGAACCTCATGGAGTTCAACAAGGCCAAGTGCAACATCCTACACACGGCTCAGGGTTATCCCAAGCACAAACACAGGCTGGGGGCACAGGCTGAGAGAGCTGGGCTGGGTCAGCCTGGAGAAGAGAAGGCTCCTGAAGGGGACACCTTAGAGCAGCTCCAGTGCCTAAAGGGGCTCCAGGAAACCTGGAGAGGGGCTTTGGACAGGCCAAGAGGAATGGCTTTAACCTGCCAGAGAGGAGACTGAGATGAGCTCTTAAGCAGCAGCTCTTCCCTGTGAGGGTGCTGAGGCGCTGGCACAGGGTGCCCAGAGAAGCTGTGGCTGCCCCATCCATGGCAGTGTTCAAGGCCAGGTTGGACACAGGC
>NW_009910538.1:29511-33322 GCF_000696875.1 Nestor notabilis
GGACTGGATGAGCTTTAAGGTCCCTTCCAACCTAAACCAGTCTGGGATTCTACACTGCATGAGCATCACCATCCTCTGGCACATGGGGTCGGCATCAGCGCCAGGCAACAACGGAACTGGCGGGAGGAGGAAAGCCCACTGCCCACCAGAGGGCAGGGAAATAAGTCTTGTGCTGGCTGCTGTGGCACAAAACTTAAACTGCAGGTTTAAGATCACTCAGGAGTGATCCTGAGAACTTGTTTAGAAGAGGGGAAAGCATTGGGATTCACCCAGGATTGGGGAAGGACGGTGCTGGACCAGGATCAGGGTGTGCGGCCAGTCCTTGCTGCATGCACTGCCCTGAGCTGGCAGAGCAGGAGCTTGGCATCCTCAGTGGCTGGTTGAACACCAAGACAGCACTTGGTGAGGTGCATCTGCCACCTACAGCCAGCGCCTGCAGCCCGTTATGGTTCTATCTGCTGTGGGGATACAAACTGCTTCTATGTGTGCAGAACCACCCCCTGCAGTGCCTGGAGATGTGCAGGAGAGCCTCAGCAGCACCAGGGTGGCTCTGCAGACTCCCAAGTGTTTGCATCTTCTGATGCTGGACCAGATGGTGTGGCAGTTACCTTGGAAGTCTGACAAAGATTTCCTTTTCTCTCAGCCTCCCCACTGCAATGCATTTCTGCGCATTTTGTCAAAGCAATCCTCCCATCCTGCTTTCTCTGCAGGCTGTTGAGAGTTACCCATCTTCATCTCAAGAAATTTTTAGATACAAACATGGAATCTTTTGATCTTTTATGACCAGGTCCTGGGAATCAAAACCTGCTGTGTGATATGCAAATATTCAGAGCTTTTCTTCACCAAAAAATGAAACCACCAAACAAGCCCTGCTTATTTTTCTGCTCGTTTCTTACTTTTAGTAGTGATTTTTATCATGAAGTCAACTGACTGTGCAGCGTATGAGCCTGTTGCTGTGGGTGTGAAATGACAGCTCAGGGAGGACGTCTAAAACAAGCCAATTGCAACCCCATTTCTATGGTTTGGCTATTTTCTATTTTAGCTTATCTGAAATTTCACAGGAATGAGCCGATCTCTAAGAGGCACTGCTGCTGGTATGTCCTAGGGCAGGCAAATTGGAACAAGAAGTTGCTGTCCCCTCTTCAACAGGAATTGCTCCCTTTGGGTGCAGACAGACTCATGCTACTCTTGGATTGAGCACAGTGAAGAGACAGGTGTGATTTTAGGGGAGTGTGATTCATAGGAGAGGGCTGGAGCAGCTCTGCTCTGGAGCCAGGCTGAGAGAGCTGGGCTGGGGCAGCCCAGAGAAGGCCCCTGAAGGGGAGACCTTGGAGCAGCTCCAGTGCCTAAAGGGGCTCAAGGAAACCTGGAGAGGGGCTTTGGACAAGGGCAATGGCTTGAACCTGCCAGAGGGGAGATTGAGATGAGCTCTGAGGCAGAAGCTCTTCCCTGTGAAGGTGCTGAGGCGCTGGCACAGGGTGCCCAGAGAAGCTGTGGCTGCCCCATCCCTGGCAGTGTTCAAGGCCACGTTGGAGACAGGCACTTGGAGCAACCTGCTCTAGTGGAAGGTGTCCCTGCCTGTGGCAGGTGCTTGGAAGAGGAGATTTAAGGTCCCTTCCTACACAAACCAGTCTGGAATTCCACGACTTTATGCATGAGGTGAATCCCACCCTGCCTGCGCTACTGCTCACTTTTACCTTCATGAGACAATGAAGCAGTTACTCCCACTCTGCAGGTCTGCAGGTCAGTACTATCGCGATGCCAGGCACCACGGCAGCCCCTTTCTAGCATGTATTGCAGCCTATGAGAATTGATGCCTGCATGCACCTCCGTGCATCTCATCACCTCTCTGACCAGGTTTCAGTTCAGCTCTTGGGCGGTATGGGAGCTTCTGCCTCTGGATTTCAGAGCATGACAGCAGCTTTACTAGCAGCTTTACCAGCACGGTGTGTCAGTCCACACCAGAGCAATCCTTGAATATCCAATCTTTTATGTTTTAAAGATTATCTCTCCTTATTTGTTTTCCAGATGAATCATGCACACATGTGATTCCCTCTAGCTATCTACTACTCTCAGAGCAATCTTATGTGGGACTACAGGTACCAGCCTCCCTCATATGAACAGGAGCGTGAGGCACATATGCACTGCTCTGTACTTGAAAAAGTACATTCTGAACACTAAGCCTTGCAGTTTCCAACTAGTTTTTACACTCTAAAATGGGATCATACTGCTCTCAGCTGTAGCTTGAAGCAGAATTTACTTTCTATTAACTTATTTTGTGTGTTAAACTCACAATCTGTTTTGGCATCACTATTACCATCCAGTGATGCCTTGGGGCATCACTTGCCACACAGCACAGCACTGTTCTCTCTGCCTTTTCCCTCCTTCCCCTGAGCCTCCATGGAAGTGACCATGCACACTACTGCACCCTCAGACCCTGCCAATACCTGGATAAAATGCACAAAATCCAGAGAGAAAAGGAGACACCACCCCCTAGCCATTGTGTACCAACCCTTGCTCACTGCCTTGTCCTCCCATCTCCCTCCTCCAGCACTTTCAGGTTTAGTTGCACCATACACCTTTCGGGACACTGTCTAAAGATCCCAGTGTAGCCCATGGACTTCAGGTAGCATGCTCCAGACCCTGCCCTATTTTTTCTTATAAAAACCCCATTGTTCCCTGCTCCCACGTCAGCCTGTGACACTCACGGTCTGATGCTCAACCACCGTGTGCTCACCACACTCCACACCGGCCTGGCTGCTCCATGGACTGACAGCCCCCCCCACCCCCCCGACCCTCACGTGCCAGCACGGAGGTGGGACAGGTTCCCCCACCCCCAGCAGTGCCGTGAAGGGACTGAGTGGGACCCCCGGGTTCTCCATCCACCCTCCTGCTCAGGTCAGGACCAGTGTCAGCATCAGAACAGGCTTCTTGGGACACAGATGACCTTCTAAGCAGAGATCACATGAAACATCCCCTTTTCAAAGCTCTTTAGCTACAAGCCAGTGGAGAGGGTGGAGCCATAAGCACAGGCACAAAGGCTCCACAGGGATGTTCTGTTCTCTTGAGGAAGGGATTTCCCCCCTAGCCTGCCTTACCTACAGATTTTGTCCTTGGAATTCCTTTGCGCAGTGACACGTGGGGCTTCTCAGCTCCCGCAAGGACCCCCGAGTGTGCGGCCATGCCCTGGCGTTCAAAGAGTGACTGCAACAGAGAAAAGGGACATATCCAGTCTGGACACCGGCTGAAAGGACATGACACTTCACATCAGCCCACCCCATCCTTCAGGCAGTGGGTGAAGCTCTGCCACAGCCCTGGCATGGGGAGGCTTCCCAGGGACATGGATGGAGCCTTCCCCACCTCTGCCTTCAGCTGACCAGAAGGGCTGCCCCATCCAGCATCTCCCAAACTGTGCTAGTGCCTTTGAAGGGTTAATCCTCCCTCTCTCCCCCTGCCTGCTCTCAGGACCTTTGTGTGGCTGCACAGTGCTGCTGACTCCAGCAGCAGTTTCCTCCCGTGGGAAGGCTCCACTCAGGCCACTCTCTGCTCAAAAGCCGCCTGTCCCATTTTACCTCCCGCTCCAGAAGCTGCCTCCCACCGCCTGCAGCACTTTTCCAATCCAGACAGGCTGGAGCTGGCAGCCCCACTCCTACTCCCTCCATGCTTCCCCTCTTCTTTGATTCGTCCTCATCTCCAGTTCTGCATCCAGAAATCCCAACCAAAGTTCTCCAGCTCAGCTTTCCACACTCCTTCATAGCAGCTCTTACATCCTCCCTGTGCCAATCCCGTGCTGGTGACCAAGTGCCCAACA
>NW_009910538.1:33332-39391 GCF_000696875.1 Nestor notabilis
CCTCCCCCCAGCCTCTCTCCTCCTGCTTTCCCTCTGATCCCCGACCCCAGACTGTGGTGCTGGTGGTACTCAGCACTGGGCACTGGTCACAGCACCGTGTGCCCCCATTCTCCCACCACAAGCCCTCCTCTCTCACACTGATTTCTGCTGGCGTGATGCGCCGGCTTGTTGGTCGCTGCTTCACAGTGGCTGCCCTGGAATCTGCTTCGACGATGTCTGCCCTCAGCGCTGGCTCAGCAGCTGCCAGAATCTCATCCAGCTTCTCTGAAAACCCAAACACACAAGACAAGGGGTTAGCAAGGCCCTGTGCGCTGAGGCAGCTCCCTGACCACAGCCCCGTCCCTCCAGTGCAGCCAAGCCAGGAGTCACCCCCTTGAGGGAGAGTGGCTCCGAGGCTTGTTGAGCACTGAGGTGAGGACGCAGTCAGTTCTCCCCTCCCCAGCCAGCGGCTAATGAAGATTTTGAAGGTGTTTTGGAGCCACCCACCCACCATGATGCACAACCAGGCTCAGCTAGGGGACCTGGTGCGGTGGCACCATGCCATGCCGTGTCGTGCAGCGTTCCCACCCCGGCTGCACCCTGCCCAGCCTGCCCGAGCTGTGGGGTCTGACTGGCAGTGCCCAAGGGGACCACGCTTTGAGCAAGCATCCATTCTCATATTAAAAGAGCAGATTTTTGCCCAGATACGCTGTTGATATTCAGAATGAGTTCCCCATATTTGGTGAGGGAGGTGTGGGCAAGGGGAACCCAGTACTGCAGGGACCACACAAGCAACACCAGAGTCCATGGGACTCCAAGGGACTCAGTCTCGCTCCAGCACAACCAGTGTGACTCTAGTGTCTGCCTGGAACTAACTGGGATGTTCCCTCTCCAAGTGAACTCATGCACCCGAGTGGCCCTAGCAGGAGTAATGTGGCTCCTGTGCAACCCCATGTCCAAGGGTGCTCAGGCAGTGAGGCCGGCCCTTCAGCTGTGCACCACATATGTGCCTCATTGCTCACCAGCCTGCAGCTCTCATCCACACAGCACCAGCCCTGGCTGCTGTGGGGTTTTCTGCCTGGGACTGTAAAGTATCCCCAAACTCAGGACATGGGGAAGGGCAACAAGCAGATGCTGGCCCCTGTCACCACTGACCCCCCTACAGCTCCCTCCGACGAAGCCAGGCAGGGTCCAATGCAGCTAATGCAGGCTGCGGGGCTGGTGCGGTGGCTGCTCCGGCTCCAGGAGCTCCTGGGACAGGCCCAGTTCAGTCATAAATGTGTCAGCGGGCCCTGGAGCATGGCCTCACGGTGCTGCACTGGAGCTGATGGGGCCGCCGTGGCATTTGTCACGACTGGATCCCTCCACCTCCATGGCACAACCAACATGATGTCCCAGTAAACTGCCCAGGGAACCACAGAATCATGGAATGGTTTGGGTTGAAGGGATCTTAAAGCTCATCCAGTTCCACCCCCCCGCTGCGGGCAGGGACACCTTCCACTAGACCATGGAGACGGGAGAACATGAGCAATGTTCTCTGCTCTGCCTGGGTTCAGGTTAAGGCATGTCAACTTCTGGGCTCCTTGCAGCCTGGCTGTTGGACTTGGGACTGCGGCCTTGCTGGTCCTCATGATCCGTGTGCCCTGGGGTGCTGTGACCATCAGCCTGTGTTCCTCCTGCAACACTGCCAGGGGCTGATGGGACTCATGAGCCGCTACAGAACCTGAGTTACAGGAACTACAACAGAGTCCCAGGTGCTTCAGAAGCCCAGTCTGGAGGGGCGAGCCCTATGTGAACACTGATGCCAAGTTGTCTTTACCAAGAGGACTTGTCCCCTCTGAGGCCAGCACACATGGGGGAAGGTATCCACCAAGGCCCTGGGGCTAAGGATCTGCACCCACTCAAAGAAACAGCTCAGGCCAACTCTACTTCCCATCTCTCAATGCCATTAGAGCACAGGGAGAGAAATCACCACTCACTGCGCTTTGTACCTGCCATTCCCTTGCAGGAGATGGAAGAGCATCCAGGAGCAGACCCTGCCTGTCTGGGCTGCTGGGGTGGGAGGTGAGGAAGTGCTGGAGACACATTCAAGAGGGAACCCCCAGAAATGGGTGCAGCCTCATGTCCAAAGTGTCAAGAGCTCTCCACCATGCACTTGGAGATGGCCATCTTCAACATCAGGACATCCCTGGTGACCTCCAGCTGATCATTCTGACCCATGGAACCTCTGCATTGCCTCAACTCTGGGTACTGGCACATCTGCTCAGTATAGAGGTCTGGGGAGGTCCTTTCAGAGATCCACCTCCCCCAGAGGAGGCCATGGAGCTGCTGTGAGGGCTGGAGCAGCTCTGCTCTGGAGCCAGGCTGAGAGAGCTGGGCTGGGGCAGCTGGAGAAGAGAAGGCTCCTCAAGGGGACACCTTAGAGCAGCTCCAGTGCCTGAAGGGGCTCCAGGAAACCTGGAGAGGGGCTTTGGACAAGGGCTGGAGGGACAGGCCAAGGGGAATGGCTTCAACCCGCCAGAGGGGAGATTGAGATGAGCTCTTGGGCAGAAGCCTGTGCCCAGAGAAGCTGTGGCTGCCGGCCGCGTTGGAGACAGGCGCTTGGAGCACCCTGCTCTAGTGGAAGGTGCCCCTGCCTGTGGCAGGGGTTGGAACTGGAGGAGCTTTAAGGCCCCTTCCAACACAAAACATTCCATGGTTCCATGATTCTATGCTGATAGCCTGAGCGGCAGCAGGAGCAGAGACAGCACTTGCACTGCTGGACCCAGCAAACACTGTGGCTGCCATTTTATCTGACTGAGCTCGAGGCCTGACCTGGGGCTGAAGGAGACCATGCTTCGGTCCCCACACGTGGGGATGTCGCTTTGCAAGGCATTTCCACCGTGGAGCAAACACAGAGCAAGCACACCACCAGGGGAAGTCAGCCCTGGCTGGCAAACAGCCATTCCTGCCTGTGCCCAGCAGGATCCCAACACAATAGGGACAACCAGGGTATGTGACCGACGCTGGTGCCCTGGGTGCACTGTGCATGCTGGTGTGGGGTGGCGTGGTGCTGTTTGGGTGCTGCCTGGGTGGCTGAAGGGGAAGGGAGGACCCTCAGGATGTGTGGTTTGGTTTCACTCACCCCCTTTTCTTCTCCGCATGGAGGCTTGGAATCAAGAAACAAAAGACAACATGAATGGCATGCACAGTTCCTGCTTTCATTCCCAGCTCCAGCCTTGCTGCCTGCCTGCCATGCCTCTTCCTGCATGCTCTCCTGCCTCCCAGCATGCTGCAGGATCCAGCCCTGGCAGAGGAATACATCCCAGCCTCACTGGGACTCTGGGGATGAAGGCAGAGGAGCAGCACCTCGAGCATCCTCCTCGCACCCCTCTGAGGTAAACCCAGTGCCCATCCAGGCCCCATGGGCAGGGACTGGCACCAGCTCTCCACCAGCCCCACCACAGGGACAAGCCCCCCTTCTTGTCCTTGGACTGGGAAAGCTGAGGGAAGGTGCCATGTCAGAAGGAAGTATGACCAGGAGAAGGTCTGGACAGTATTTAACACCCAAGCCATGGAGAAACTCTTTTAAAAGCTTTCTAACCCTCTCTGCTCTCTGAGGCAGGAGACCACAATCCATGCGTCTCTCAGAGCCAGTTTCCTCAGCGTCCAGCAAATGGCAGGACTGCAGGACCAGGAGTGCTTTGTTAGCAGCGTCCTGGGAATCTGCTTTTCCAAGGGGACTGGCACAACACGCAGTAAAAAAGCATTATGGTATAGCTACAGGCACAAGGGATGTTCTGCAAGCTGCAGGACAGGGACAGGATCCAAGGGAAAAGGGGCAGGGACCACCTGGCAAAGCTCCCTGTAATAAGCTGCAGGTAGAAATATCCCTTTTCCCAACACCACTGTCCCCTCAGAAGAGGACACTGGGCTCTAACCCTGCGCAGTGCTGAGGCGTGGGGATGGGAACCCGCACAAAACTTTCCCCTTGGCAGTAAAAGCTGGAGGATCAACACCAGAAAACAAAGGGTGGGAGGAGGAACCATCCCTCATTTTCCCTGGGATTTTTGCTGGGCCTGGCTACAGCTCTCCCTGATCCACAGGACATGAGGCAGGGACTAACCACTGCAGTTCCCTGGAAAATCCATGGACTAAGACCAGTCACTATCTATAATTTCCCTCCACCAGGAGACATGGGCAGCTGCTGCTCCTGGTCCCTCTTCAGATAGGACAGAGGCAGCAAATAGTTGCAGAATGCTCAGGGAGACCTGGAAGACTCATCTTTAATAGACTCGCTGGCAGGGCTGGTACTCTGCTTTTTGTGACTTCCCTTTCCACCAGCTCACCCCCCACTCGAGCCCAGCAGCTCTGCTTCCCAAAACATGCATGCAGGGCTGCCCCATGGCCATGTCCCAGTGGTTGGAGTGCCTGTCCTCCTGTGAAGGCACCTGCATGACATGCACCAGGCTTCGACTGGGGCCCGATGTTCACCACAGACGGGCACGTGCAGCTGGGAAATGTGTAACGTGCTGCCCATGTGTGCAAGCAGCCACCCTCAACCAGCAGGAACTGCTCTCAGGGCCAGCGACTGAGAGAGAAAACATGAACCCTGGGGTCTATGCAGTGTCCGTGCAAAGGGAAAAGCAAAAAGTGGAAGAAATAGGCTGTTCTGAAGCCTCTCCTAATGGCTATCAGCAAACACAGCACCTTCAGGTTTAGGGATAAAGGTCTGGAGAAATGGGAGCAGGCTAGGGTGAAGATCAAAGCAGTGGGCTCAGCATAAAATAAATCACAGTAGCCATCAACCAGCTGATGCAAACCCTGAAATGCTGAGATTTGTCCCTTCAAACCCATGTTTGAGCATGAACCAGAGCCCTAAAGGTCTGGGGGAGTCTGGAGAACCCTGCAGGGTTGTAAATCCCAGACATGCAGGTAGGACAGGGAGTGGACCCCAAAAAAGAGAGAGGTGGTGGGGCCTCCTGCCAGGCAGGACAGGAATCTGCCACACACAACCCCTGCGCCATGGCCAGCGAGTGCATGTGCACCCATCACCACGTCTCCACACGGCAACACCATCCACACAGCCAGCAGCAGCGTGAACACTGGCACTGCGATGGTTCTCCACTAGTGTGATGCTACTGGGGGGAGCCCAGTGCTACTGGGAAGGTGGGGGCTCAGTGAGCTCACCAGGATAGCTGGGAAGACTGAGAGGCTCTGGCACAGGGCACAGGGAAGCGAGGATGGGGTGGGCGTGGAGAGGCTTTAAGAGAATACAGGAACATGGAGATGGAAGCTGGGATACCAAAGCATCTGGAACCGTGGGCTGGCTCTGTAGTGACAGCAGAACGTGTGAGTGTGTGTGCACGGGCGTGTGTGCGTGTAAGGGGGGAGTGCCGGGGGGGGGATGTGTGTGCAGCTAATTCGGCAGGGAGAGGAAAAAGGGAACAAGGGGCCATTTGTGGTGCAGGAGGAGCAGGGAATGGATGGACAGATGCTCCTCAGGCACATAGAGCCTTGCCGGGGAGGCGGCACTGAAAGGGTGGGCTGCCTGTATGGGGGGGTCCAGCACCCCCATGATGGGCTTTCAGCCCCCCTGTGCCCCACATGCCACTGAGCATGATGGACACCTGACTGCAGGAGATGCGTCACCTTGTGCTCATGCTCCCGCTGGCAAATGGGCGCTGCTGGCTCCAGGCATGGCCCCGCACGCTCCCTGTACTCCCAGCTCTGAGCACGGCCCCGTGCACCCCCCATGCTCCTGGCTCCGAGCACGGCCCTGCGTACTCCCCGTGCTCCCGGTGCGGTGCCCACTTACCCAGCTCCTCCAGCTCGGCTGTCATGGACTTGGAACGCAGCGTCAGGGTGGTGCTGGGCGCTCTCTTGGGAGGCGGCGGAGCTGAAAGGAAGAGAGACGGCATTTTGCATTTCTTGTCCAGGAACTTACGAGGAGTGGCCAGATGCAGGTGCCACTTCTTCTCCACAGCCTGGATCTCCTCGTACTCGCGGGATGAGGAGTCGCACTGCTGCAGGATCTTATTGAGGCTGCGCGTGGAAGCAAACTTCTTCATGGTCTCGGTAGCACAGTCCCGGGGCACGGG
>NW_009910539.1:0-4148 GCF_000696875.1 Nestor notabilis
GACCGGTGACCGGTGGGGCAGCTCCCGCCTCACCGCCTGCCTTGTGCCGTTGCAGCTCTCGTGGCGCTGTCCTTCAGCGGAGCCATCGGGCTGACGTTCCTCATGCTGGGGTGCGCCCTGGAGTACTACGGGTGAGCGGCACGGCTTCGTTTCCAGAGCTTCCCCTTCTTCGTGTCTGTTAAGGGAGGCGTCGGTCTCCTTTAACGGAGCTGTTTGGCTCTAGCTGTCTGACAGCAGTCGCCTGCTTTCTGGCGCTCGACATATGGCAGGTTGTTGTGGTTATAAGTACCGCCTCCTTAGCCAGTTCTTGTGCTTCCTTTAAAAAACGAGTGACAACAGTCCCCTGTTTTCTCCGGAAAAGCAGTGCCGTCTTGCTAAACAGTGACATTTAACCTCGCACAGTTCTTCCCCTTACTTCCCTGTTTCTGTAAAGAACCTTCCTATCGCAAGACTCCAGTAGGGATGTCTGGTACACTTAAAACTCCGGGTGAAGCTAAGGATAGCTCTCGCTGCTTCCTTTAAAAAACGAGTGACAACAGTCCCCTGTTTTCTCCGGAAAAGCAGTGCCGTCTTGCTAAACAGTGACATTTAACCTCGCACAGTTCTTCCCCTTACTTCCCTGTTTCTGTAAAGAACCTTCCTATCGCAAGACTCCAGTAGGGATGTCTGGTACACTTAAAACTCCGGGTGAAGCTAAGGATAGCTCTCGCACAGAGATGGGAATGCGAGGGTGTGCCTTCACAGCCGGCTTGTTTATACTCCAGGATCCCTCTAATTTGGGAAAGCTTTTGGTTCCCATCCCACTTGTGTGTATTTCCTGGCCCTGTGTGGTGACTCTTGTTTTTCTGTGGCTGTGGTGTGAGTTGAATCAGCAAGGTGGTGAAATAAACTAACACTTGGCCCTGTGGGAGAGTGGATCCTGCTCTGTGCGAAGTCATATGAGTTGTGTGTACAGGGGAAGTGAACCAGGATTGTCTCTTTGGGTGAAAGCACGTGATTAAATCCACTTTTCAAACCATAAAGTAGGATCACAGTAATTGCAATTAGTTTTTTTAAGCAGAAGATACTTTTTATTGAAGCATCCATCTAAACTGATTATGTATTTCTTTTTTCCTCCTCCCCAGTGTATACTGGCCTCTGTTTGTCTTAATATTTTACTTCATCTGCCCCATTCCCCACTTCATTGCAAAAAGAGTCAGTGATGACAGTGATGCAGCCAGCAGTGCCTGCAGGGAATTGGCGTATTTCTTCACAACTGGGATTGTTGTTTCTGCCTTTGGATTCCCTATAATCCTGGCACGGGTTGAAGCGGTAAGTTCTGCTCGCTCATTTTTAGACACCGGTTACTGGGTATAATCTTTAAGTGCTGTAAATCCTGCTTTTAATTTCATTATCATGATGTTTCTAGATTCTGGTGTAAATAAGTACTGCTGAAATCTTGTCTCTTTTTTGACTTGAGCAAAGAACTTGCATGACCAGAAAGTTTGTAGCTGGGTGTTTTCCAGTTTTGTTTTGGTCCAACATAAGATATTATCTCCTGCATCTCGTGCCTCTTTGTCTCATCAGCTTTCACACCACTTCCTGCACCGCTTTCCTTATTATTATCTCAGAATATCTGCTTTCTCCATTTAGGATGCTGAAATCTTGGTGACTGGAGTGCATTAGCAGTTAAAAGATAAAAGGCCAAGCTTCCAGAGCTGCCCTTCTGGTTTTGAAAGCATTTCCCAAGCTCATGCTTTGCCCCCTCAAAGTCTGAGGACATTCTGCTAGCTTCTTTTCTCTTTGCTTTCTGAGCTGCACTTCAGTGGTGAGATTTTTTGTCACGTTTGTTTGCAAGGCAAAGAACTCTCTTGTCCTGTCTTCCAAACTACCCAACGACGTTTTTATGTGTTGCGTTGTTTTCCTTCTCAGTCTTTTAGTTGTCCTTAAAACCTGTGTGCTTAGTTTGAATTTATTAGCAATGCACAAAGATTTCCCTGACGTTGCTTTTTTGGTTTTAAGTTGTGGACCTGACAGCAGGCAGAACCAGAAGTGACCACGAGAGGGAACTCTAATTCATAGCTCTGTCTTAGCGTAAACGTCGCTTATTTGAGTACATTTAGTCGAGCAGCTTCGTAAAACAAGCTACTTTCAAGCCCCCGCTCTGTTTTCCAGTCTTGTTACTGGCATTTAAAAGGCGAGCTTTTATTTCGCTGCTTAGCAGTTAAAGGAGAGCATTGGTTTCACCAGAATTATCTATGATTCAGGAATGTTTTAGCAGCCTCTTGAAGTGTTGTATGAGTACATATATGTAGTAATATGAGTGGTTGCTAATTGAATAATTCATCACATCATTTCTCGTTTGTCTTTTTTTTTCTTTAAGCTTTTAGCACCTTTCTGTAGTATTTCATTTAGTTTATCTAATGCATATAAAGAATTAGCCTGAACCTGGAAGAACTGCTTTGATTGTTTCATTTCCTTGCATTTCAGATCAAATGGGGAGCCTGTGGTCTGGTGCTGGCTGGCAATGCAGTCATTTTCCTTACTATTTTAGGCTTTTTCCTTGTGTTTGGTAGAGGAGATGACTTTAGCTGGGAGCAGTGGTAGGACATCGCTCTGGTGCTGGTAATATTTCACAGCATGTATCACCATATGTATCCTCTGTGTGTGTATATGTGTATGTATTATAACAGCTGTGTGTGTGCACGCTGAGGTGGATGTATGTGCATATACATGTAGCTTTACATTACCACCTCATAACATGCTTTTTTAAAGTGCATTTCAGCCAAAGGGAAAAAGCCTTTGTGACATCTGTCCTGATGTAGTCACTAAAAGCTGGAAGCACCATTGCAAACCTGTCCCTAATCTTAAAGTTTACAAAACATAAGCCTTTTTACTCATTTTTTTCACTATGTGTGCATTAAGTTTTGTTTAATCACAGTAGTACCATTGGCACACATGATACTGGTCAGCATGCCTGTTGGGTTTTAACCATGTAATCAAAATAGCCCAAGATAAAGATGATCCTACTTTGTATTCTTCAACTTGATCATCTTTCCGCTTTGATTAGGGATGAACAAAGACCTGCTTTTCATTTCCATAATCATCATTTTGGTGGTATTTTTCTTGATAACATCAAACCAAATATAGGTTATGTCAATTCTTTTACTACCTAATGAAAGAAAAAGAAACTAACCCTGGTTAAACATCCTTCCTTCCACATGTGGTGTTCATTTGAAATATAATTCTCCCTCCCAAGGATACTGAGAGTTATCACCTGTGGTTATACTTTGGGAATAATATAACCTAATGCTTTGAGCTGACATTAATTCTCTTAGGAAGGTTCACAAAAGAAGGAACTATGCACAGGACACTTACAATGTAGTACTGAATTCTGTATTCTTATGTGTGAAATGCCTGAATTGTGAAGACATGAGTGTTCTGTGGGGTAGGACTTCTCATCTCTTCAGTTCTCTGTGCTTTCAAAACGTACTTATTCAACAGCTATTTTTTGTCTGTAATGAAAGATTGTTATATTAAAACACTGTAAGCATTATCTTAGTAAACCTTCACATAATCACACTTCTAAAAGTCAACCTTCCTACTGGTTTGATTTGCTGAATCCTGCAAATTGTGGAGGCATGTCAAAAATGCCTTCTGATGCGACCCTAACTCTAGGTCTAGACATCTCAGTAATCTGCAAAGGGGCAGAGAAAGAGACACCTTAGCTTACCCTTTCATAGAAAAATGGACATAAAGAGGTTTCTGCTGTGTGAAGTAAGAAGCTGAACTCCTGCCTAGGGTATGTTTTACATTTGCAAGTTCTTCAGGCTAGAAGGTTGGAACGGAGTGTTTTATAGTTGTGTGAGTCAGTTCACAGCTGACTGCTATCACCCTGTGTAGCTGTGAGAGACGCTGTGTGAGGAGGTAATAGAATCCACCCTACAAGATGTGGCAGCTTCACTAACGCAGTGCTTTTTGCCTCCTAAGTTGTGTGCAACTATTGCTGCTGCTCTCCAAATTCTCCCAGTACTCAGGTACTGCATAATGGGGCCCTGTGGATTGCTGTGCAGAGCAGAGGTCCAAACCTTAATGTTACATGAGCACTCTGCTACTGGGTACAGAAATTGTGCTGTGGGCCAAGTAATGTAACATGACAGAAGCAGGAA
>NW_009910539.1:4179-26018 GCF_000696875.1 Nestor notabilis
AATGGAATATCAGGTTTCAGGAAGGTTAATTACATGTTTTAAGTTTAAACTTCAGATGTGTGTATGGTGAACAGTGCTGAGGAATGCTGAGTAGCTCTGTTTTGTACTGAAGCATGTCCAGGCTGTCATTCTTGTAAAGATGAATTAACATTAAAGGAAATGTTCTTTTCTGGATGTTAATGGTTCATCGAAGACATAACAGGAATATACTTGTAAATATGCTGTGCATATCAAGTGTTTTCTTCCTGACATTAGCTGAAATCTCTTGGACACTACTAATTTGTAAAGTACTGTTGTGGAAATTGTTCTAACTGTGAGCCAAGTTGTTTAGAGTGAACGTGGCTTCCACGTAGAAGTCCTGCTTTGAGTTTTGAAGAAGGTACTTTTATTTCCCCTATAAATGGCATTTTTCATTCAAATTACTGAAGTCAACCAGCAACAATAACACACAATATCAGTGCCTGATCCTGTAAATGCCTAATGTCATTGCTAACAGTTCTCTTTAACTCCTGTTCAAGTACTTGTATGCTTGCCCGCTTCTCGAGTATTTTTACTCCTTAGAATTTATGTAGCAAAGGCTGCAATAGAAGTCTCCAAAACTACTCGGTTACTGATGAAATTATGGAATCATTCTTTGTAGAATCTGTAGTGGATCTGTCAGTAGATAGGGGTAGAGGCAGTAAACATGTGACAATCTAAAATGAAAAGGACAACTGGGAAGTGCAATCTTGAGGTTGTTTCTTTGACAAAGGATTCCGTTCTACTGTATTTCCTTTGGTATTCCCATGGGTGGTGGGGCCTCAGGAAATGGCAGGTCAGTGTTGAGTGGAGAAAGTCAATGCTTTGCTTTATGTCTTCTTTTGAAGCAGCTCGTGCACTAATCCTGAGTGTGAACTCCCTGCAGTTTTCACCATGGACCTTTATTTTGAGATGTGTTAACTTTCAAAATTGTGTTTAGCAGTGTTTAAATGATGGAAATCTTCCTTGACCTCTTGGAAAGTAAAACTGCTTCAATGAGTCTTTGATACCAAATAGGATAAAAGAACTTGTGAGTGCTTTTTTTTATCAAGAGCTTCTCTCATTCACACGACCCTGGTGCTTCGATGGCCAGTACTGGGCATGGACTGTCACTATCCACCAGTAGCTATTTACTGTGGTTTCTCTGAAATTGTTTTCCTCTATGGAAGTGAATACTATGTATCCAAAGTGCCTTAATTTCCATACTATGCTGATTTTGTGAATGCATATACATGGCAATATCACTGTTTCATAGTCAGCTGAAGTTCTGTTACTGCATTTTATAAAGCTTCCTTGTGGACTAACCATGTTTTCTGTAATTCAGAATGCAGTGCAGCTTTTGTAACTTTTGTAAACAGGGGGTTTATTTCCTGTGATTGCCAGGTTCTTCAGATGAAGTATTAAAACATGGACATTAAAATATATTCTACTTTTCTGTTTGAATTGTCTAATAAAACTGACTTTTTGAATTGTCTAATAAACATATCTGATGCTTACATGTTTGTCTGTCTTATATTTGAAGAGTTGACAAGAGAATCTTGTGTGAGAGGAAAGAGAAAACATCCAATGGTGCTTTCATAATAGTGTGATGGACAGATCTGGGAAGCCATGATGTAATTGCAATAGATGGAATTACTGTTATGGCATGCATTAGAATGTATTGCAGAGGCTGTATTCAAATATGCAGGTAAATTATTATCACTTACCTCTTATGGCCATGGTAAATCTGTGAGCTTTAAGGTGTTCAAAAGAAAACAGTATGTGAGATAGTACCTGACCTCTTCCATTTTCCTTGCTTCAAAAGACTGTAGAGTAAGACCCATCGGCACTGATGGACAGGGATGCAACAGCTATCAAAGCTCTTTTTCTCTTCTAGGTAAGTACTCCTGTAGTTAAGTTGGTGAATATATTGAAGTGAGGATTCTGATCCCACCAGTGCTTGTGAAAAGGAAGCCTGCTCAGTTAGTTTACTCGCTGTGAAAGCACCCACTGTCAGGAGAAGGTGGCTGTAGTGTCTGTGTTCTGAATAACCAATGCTCTCTGTTGACAGCAATGATTTGAGCAAATAGGCTTTGGAGAAGGTGAGTGTATTTGTGTTTTGAATCTGTTAGCTGCTGGCTTTGTCCTGTTTAGCAAAACAAATGCTTGGGATTGCTGCTCTGTACTGTCTAGTTCAACTCATGCTTTGCTTATAGAGTAACTTCAGGCCCTTGGCTTGGTTGCAGAGCTCCTTTATTTAACGTGGTTCTGGATTTGCTGGTATTGTCTGTATGGTAAAACTTTCTATTTCCTGTCCCTCTCACCATTGTTCTTGCAGCTGCTTCTTTTGTTAGTTAGCAGAGCTGTTACAGGGAACAGCATATACGTAGCTGGAGGGAAGAAATAAAACACACATAGGGGGTCAGGATCAATGGATACCAGTCAGTCTTGCACTGCTTTTGGAGTCTCTTCAGTCCTTCTGGAAAGCTGGTGACCTTCCTAAAGAGTTAGGATGTTGGGTAACTTCCTATAACTTTTAAACAGACTTTAATCCCTTAAAATGAGTGTAAGCTCATTCATATGCAGGAGTTAAGCAAACAAAGTTGTCCTGGTCAGCTACATGAAGATTTTTTTATTGTTAAACCAGAAACAATGTAAAGCTTTAAAATATCTCTCTAACCCTGATCTCAATTGTTAACACAGCAGGACTTTAAAGATACCACATCACTTACTCTGCAGGGATTGTTTCTGATCTAGGATAATGGATGAAAAGACTCTTTCATTAAGCTGGATGCACCCCAGGTACTAATGACTAATTGATTTGTTTAAGTGGCCCCTGCAAATACATGCCCAGTATGTACTGGAGGGCTTGGGAGGGAAGTGTCCCTTGAGAACATACATGAGGGAGCACTGACTGATGAATGATGGATTGGGATTAAATTTTAAAGATCAGATGAACGCTCTGAGAGAAACATTCTCTCCAGTGGCCTGTTCCTGTCTTTATCTTGTTTCATTGTTTTTGCTTCTTTGTGTTGAAGTTTCTTTCAGCTGCATCTCTGGGTTATTAGCAAGAATTGCTTACAGTGGTAGCATTTCAGCGGGAGATACTTCACTTATTTCTTTTGGAATTACTACTTCCCATAGACTAGTTCTAAATTTTAACAAATATTCTGGATAGCATTTCTTTCTAGTGGGTTGTTTTAAATGGACTGGTTCATTGTTCCCTGCTTCCTCATCCATGAGGGTGACCAGCCCTTGTCTGCGTGAGCAGATGGTTTTCAACACTTGGAGGTCTTTATGGCCATCTATGAGGCAGATGCTGCTGGGGAGGGGCCAGGGATTAGAAAAACATGTCCTTTTTTCCCCAAAAAGTTCTTAGGAGATAGAAGGAAGGTTGTTTTCAAACTGAGACTAAACCTATGGCTTCATTTAATAATTTGTGTAATGAACATAATTGTGCAAAATGACACATAATACAGTCTCGCTTTAGAGTCTTTGCTTAGAGGGAAGACTTCTTCCTGTGGAACATGCTTCTAACATTGCTGTCTATTAAAGTAAAGAATTTAAACCACGTAGTTACAGTGGCCCTCCGAGGTGTGCTCTGAAACCCTGATACATTCATTGTTAGCTGTTTGCTTGCTGACAGCTGAGCTGGTGGGAGCTGCCTGTCTTATGCTGTATTTTTAATTGCATGTTTTCCTGGAGAACCTGACAAAATTAACTGCTTGTTGTGAGGGGTTTAAAAAACCAAACCACACGCACACAACCCCCCCCAAATCGTATTCAAGCTCGAGTTATATACAGTTCATTTGAAACCCTTAAATGGAGAGTGGAGTGCTGAGGCTCAAGCAGAGCTTGAGGCAAAAAAGGATGTTGATGTCTCCTAGTAGGTCCAGCAGGTCAGCTGAGGCTGTGAATTTTGGGTTTGTCACCTCTGTTGAGCTTCGTTTTGCAGTATACTGGCTAAGGTGCCTTCATTTTCCTGGTCAATATTAATGCCAGGTGCTGCTTGGATGTTTTTGTTTGCTTGAGGATTTGGGGAGAAGTTAAACAGTATTTGCTTGTGCTTTACAAAGCATATGCTTGGAATAAGAGGATTGATCATGACATTTATATGTTTTGTTTACCCTTTGTTGTGACTGATCTGGGCTTGTGATTTTTGTTACTCATTTAATTCCTGCCTAAGACTGGTATCTCACAGTATAATAGGAGCTTTGTTACCAGTCTTCCATCTTCAAAAGGAAAAAAGCCTTTACATGGCACAGAAACAAAAGCTGCAATAGTTGTAACTTGCTGGCTACTGATCAAGTGCTCCCTTTTTGAAGCTGGTGGGAATTTGCTGTTGGGATTGATGGGGTGGGGAGGAGGGATGAGAGAGGCCCAGTGCAGTGAGATGCTGACACCCTGATGTCTGAGGGCAATCTGTGAGCGTGCTCATGAGTCACTCCTGTGCCACTGACTCTCTTGTCGTGTCTGAGTGTGTTTCTTCTGGCTGCACTACCCAGAATGGGGGAGATGTTGGCGACAGATCCATATGCCTCTGTTTCCACAGAGGGCACTTCACTCCTGGAGAGGATTTAACAGCTTGTCCTTGTTTCTAGTAACATGGCTCAGTGTCACCCACCGTGGCCAATCTTTCTTCAGTATTCTGTTTTTATCTTCCTAACTAAATGCTGATGACTGCAATGAGACATTAGGGCATTTACACAACTTTGTGATGATAAAACTATTTCCCATATTATAAATCTCAAAAGAGAACTCTGCTCTTAGGTTATTTTTAAAACATTAAGAACTGCAGGATGTTTCTCATATGCATACATAAAGTAAATCTTACCTTTTGAATCAGCTAATACAACATAATATACCTTAAGCAGTCCAGAGCAGTGTTATGTCTTCTGTTTATTCCTTCAAAGGAGATTGCATTCTTAACAAATATTTTGCTGTTTAATTAAAATCTACAGCAGAAAATATATTAGTTTATAAGGATTTTTTAATATTTAGAGTCGTTAGAAACAACTTAAAGGTGCACAGTCTTTGTCTGGTAGTCTTGTGAGTGATATGTGAAGTTAAATCAGGATTCAGCAAATATCCTCAGTTTGGATTCAGATTATTCAGGTCCCTTCAGACACCTAAAGATTGATGCAGGTGTCTCTGTCCCTCTCCTCTTTTACAGCAGTTGTGCCCCAGTTGCTGGAAGTTCCAGGTTCTCTGGAATAAGAGAGTGAATTTTCAACTCCCAGAGTGAGCAATTGCAGCCAGTCCTTGTTTCCCTGCCCTGATGGGACTGAGCTGTTGTCAGCTCCAGGTGTCACAAGCAGCTGAGCCAAAAGCAAGTCACACATTCAAAACAACTTGACAGGCACTGATTTATGGATGGTATTAACAAGATGAGGAGCAGGCAAGTGGTGATTTAGAACTATGTCATAAAATACTAACTGGTTCTGGACGTAAATTGGTGGCTTTGACTTCCAATTTCTAATTACTTAAGATGTGTGTTTAACAGAAAGAGGCTAAAAGTACTCGGTGTTCTTCTGCAGGGACTGACTCTCTCAGATACAGCAAGAAGCCACTCTGAGATAAGAGTTTCTTTATCCAGAGAGAAACAGCTTGGGCAATTATAGTTCCTCCTGTTGAGTGCTATTATCTTGATTGTCCTTGCCCTATTTTCCCTCATTTGCCTTCTGGTGTCTTTGCTATGAAAGCCAGGAGTTGTGTATAACTTGCTATAGCAATATGCATATAAAAAAAGCAAATATATATAAGCACTGCCTTATTGAGGGAAAACAGCATAAGTGGTGGAAGAATCATCCCTGGAAGTGCTCACAAACCAGGTAGATGAGGCCCTCAGTGACATGGTTTAGTGGGGGCCTTGGCAGTGCTGGGGGAATGATTGGACTTGATGTTCTTAAAGGTCTTTTCCAACCTGGCTGATTTTATGATTTAACTCTTTCAGCTAGCTCTGATTTGGTATATTTGGATGTTTTGTAATCTTCCCTTTTAAATATAAACTCTTATTCATGTCCTAAGCTCTGCACAGAATGGAAGAATTCTTATTTAACATAAAAACCTAATGTCTGTTTTATCATCCTTGGAAGTATATGCTCTGGTAGTGTTTATGATTTACTGTGTTTCACTGTATGGAGTTTGTTTAATGATAAGTTTCTCGGGCTGTAAGGTATTTTTAAAAGGGTATGAAAATGGCCCAATTTTAGTTTCATCTTCTGTTTATATGGTGAATGCTTCTGACAAGTGGTGGAAGTCATAGTCAATGACAGCACTGACATCTCTGCATACATGGTATCTATGATATCTGTGCCAGGTTGGACAGAGCCTTGGGCGACATGGTCTAGTGTGAGGCGTCCCTGCCCATGGCAGGGTTTGGAACTGGATGATCTTAAGGTCCTTTCCAACACAAACCAGTCTGGGATTCTGTGTTTCTTTAGTGACAAGAATAACTACACCTATAGACAGAAATAAAGTCAATTTTGGTGGATCATTTACACATAGATCCCAAACTTTGACTCTTTGTAAAAGGCTTTGTAAGTAAATCAACGGGTAAAACCATCATTTTTCCATCTGTTTGTCTGACATTTAAGTGCCTGTTTTTATTGCACACAACTCTTCTCATTTATGGTGTGAGGTATTACAAGTTACTGAAGCTAATTGTATTCTCCTCACTAAATCTCTTGAGTAATGTGCAGGTAATGAGGAAGTCTGTAGGTAAACTCATTATGAGGATCAGTCAATACATGTTTTCCTGTAGCGCTTTTAGTAATCGTGTTAACTTGATAGCATTGCTCTCACCTTCTGAAAACTTTCAATTGCACTAATAGGCCATTTGTTATTACTGTATTTTTAGTTGGAGACTGAGCATGTCCCCGTTTAAACATCAAACCTTCCTACCCAAAATGAAGCCTTTTGAAGGCCAGGTTGGTCAGGGCTTTGAGCAACCTGCTCTAGTGGAAGGTGTCCCTGCCTGTGGCAGGGTTTGGAGCTGGAGGAGCTTTAAGATCCCTTCAGCCCAAACCATTCTAGGATTAGTTTTGTTAATCCTGTTCAATAGCCAATTGTATCAAACTTCAACCCACACACCAAGAAACTGGAATAGTGGATATAAGAAGGTGAGGAGGGAAAGGCACCCGATGGTCAGTGTGGTTACCCGTGGGTGCCGCAGTGTTAGAAGCCATTCAGCTGTGCTGCAATCAGACGTGTGATGGAATAGTGCTGCATTAAATGTGACCTTTCTGAAGGGAAAACCTGTCTGTACTGAATAATCAAATCAGGTTTGTGTCTGACACCCTTCAAGTGGAGACCTTTTGGCTAAAATATCTAATCAATAAGGGAGAACCTTGTTTGGAGATGCAGAGGACCTCTAAATGTGCAAAAACATTCTCAACGGGACGCAAGGTGTGAGGTATGAGTGAAAGACCAGAGTGTGTTCTGTACCTGAATCTTCTACTCTAATCTAGTTTTAGCACAGTGTTTTGTCTCTGTGTGGAAGGACTGAAATTCATGGCTGCTCTCCTTCTGAGCCAGATTTGAAGGTTCACTAGTGTTTGTGGGGGTCCTTGCCAACAGAAACCAGTGTGAGAGGCTGACTCCTTCCCTGCCCATTCTTCTCCTCTGCTCCACCGTCAGCAGTGGCTTAGCCTTTACCTCCTCATGCAGAAGCAAGAGCACTTGGCAAAGGGAGGTAATACTGTCTGAGGGAGCGTTTCCCATGGAGTTCACGTGGTAATGAAACATGCCACACAGATCTTCTCCTTTACCACAAGCCTCACTCGATGCGTCAGCATACTCAAAGCCTACTCCACATGGCAGAGAAAACTGGGGTTGCTACAACAGGAAGCAGCTGTCCAAGCCAGTGGTTGTTGCCTTGGTGTCCATGCCTTACTACTCCTGTTTTTGTTGCCAAATATAGAGGGTAAAGCTTTCAAAATCCAGTGTCCCAGCCCCTAAGTACAAGGTGCAGCACCCTTCTTGCTAGCGGTGGGTAGGTGGTTCCTGCTGGTGGCATGAGCCCCTTCACAGGGACTTCACCCCGTGTTTGTCAGGGCTCTGTATTCTTGTTGACCCCATTCCCTCATATCAGAATCCCATGATCTTCCATTCAGTCACACCTCCTCTGTGCCAGGGCTATCTGTACACATCATTTCCACCCTGACAGGGTCCATCTGCTTGTTCTTGCTTCTTCTTATCTGTCCCTTCCTAGTCTGTTTTTCCCTGTTTTCTTGCCACACACTCTTTCATACCCTTGTATTTCTTTTCTCATGCTGGTTTCCCATGCTGTGCTTTCCTTCTCACCCGTTATTATTTGTCTAGAAAACAAGTCATGCACAATGTCAACATCTCAGCATCAGAAGGAGCTCACCCATTCCCCACGTCTTTTTCCACTCTGTTTTTCTCATTTCCTTCCCAAACTATTTGCCACTTACATTGGAATGTTCCCTGATCTTTTGAAATTAGGATCTGTCTCCAAAAAGTTACTGAGACAGAAATGTTTTCACTGCTTCACATAATGTCTCAGCAGTCTAGTACATCTGGTTTTGAGATGCATGTAAGATGTGCTTTTGAATAGGTCTTGATCACAGTGCATCTTAATATGGAATTTGGAGTCCCCAGTCAAAGAACACTGTTGGGTTTGCTTCTTTTCTGGACTACCTTTTTTGTCCTACTGTAGAAAGGCCTCAGGGTATCATGGACTTATGATGAGTTCCTTTATCAGAGAAAAATAATGCATCTGAAAAGAGCCATGAAAGACCTATGTGACGTTCTCTCTTATTTAGGAATTCTTTTCCCCTTTTGATCCACTCCCCTTACCCCAAACACTTTTTCCTAGTAAATGTTTAAGCACATCTTTGCAGAGGGGAGAAATGGTGGAGGATCTCATTCTGCTGCTCTAAGTTGGAAGTGTATTAAGTGCTCTAAGATCATAGAATCCCAGCCTGGTTTGGGTTTGAAGGGACATTAAAGCTCCTCCAGCTCCAACCCCTGCCCCGGGCAGGGACACCTTCCACTAGAGCAGGTTGCTCCAAGCCCCTGTGTCCAACCTGGCCTTGAACACCGCCAGGGATGGGGCAGCCACAGCTTCTCTGGGCAGGGAGGGAAATCAACATGTAAGAACATATGAAGGGCTTGTTTCTGTTTTCCCCACCACTGGGATACAGGAGAGCAAGCCTTCAGTAGTCGTTTTCATTGTAACTTGATCGCGCCTTTGTACTCGCAGTCTTTAATCCTGCCCATAATGATATGAACTATGGAAAGGTGCAGCAATAGGCACCTGTTCTCTAGTATTGTATGTCCTTGCTTCATTTCCTCCTCTGCCAAAGAGGGGTCACATTCTGCTATCTAAAAGTCTTGTTTCTGTATGGTTAGAACAGAGTTTCACCATGCCACCTCGTGGCAGGAAGGCCTCTTGGAGAGCACAGTAGGTCTTTCAGCACTAAATGGGGACACTGCAAGCTTGGGAGTGTTCTGCCAGGGACAGGGATCCCCAAGAACAAAGTGGAACTGAGCAAGATTAGAATCACAGAGTCATAGTTTGGAAAAGACCTTTAAGTTGCCCAGTGCTGCCAAGGCCACCACTAACCCGTATCACCGAGGGCCTCGTCTACATGCTGTGTGAACACTTGTAGGGATGTCTCTGTTCTGTGTCTTGATCACTCACTGTAACTTTCATGAAGTAAACTGATAGGTATGGAGGGGTGCAGAGACAGGAGAGGTAGAGAAGCACCTGAAAATGATAAATCAACTGGTAAGAGGCTGGAAAAATCATGGAAAGGGCAGCAGAGGCAGAGCTCAGAATGGGCCAGGCTGCTTTGCTGTTCTAACGGGCTAAAATACAAGCTACAGGGGAGAAAAATGTTTGTCCAAAGAACTGATCATCTGTCATGTTACCATGATGTAACTACAAGAGGAAACTAAATTACAGAAGGACTAGAAAACCAAGATTTGCCTTATTTCCCCATACTGCAGTTTTCTTTCTACATCCATTCTCCTTGTTCCCCCTGGAACCAGGTTTCGTGATCCCACACATGGGGCTTAGTCATGTAAAAGAAAATTAGATCAAACGTATTTCAATTTATAATTAAATGAGAGGTAAACTGATTAGAGAAAAAGACAATTCATTAGAAAACAGGTTTGTTGTTGAAAACACTGCAGAAGTACAAAGGTTAACACAGCAGACTGGTTTGCTGGAGCTCAGAGGCAGCGTAAGTACAACCTATGATGTAAATGTTACTATAGTAACTAGTGTTTTTATTTAAAAGCCCAGTAAATAGACATATCAAACCCTATAACTTGTCAAAATGTAAGTTAAACTGCAGAGCCTGCTAGTTGAAGGCACTTTTTTTTGGCTAAACTTAGGTTTTTGCTGCAATTTCCCCTCTGAATGCACTCTATGTTCTTCTTACCAAATTGCATTTTGGCATTCAGGAAATGGAGACAGCACTGATTACATGGGACCTCTCACGCAGCCACGGGAAGGGTTAAAAAGGGATGAAAATGCCTTCTAGTGAATTTCCTGTAGACCTTTCCCTTCTGCCTCCCTCAAAAGCCTATTCCTAACAGCTAGAGCTCCCTAACTATAAAAAGAATTAAGAATATGTTATGAAATATTATATATTCCTCCCTCATGTTCCACTGATTCAGCTGAACAGGAGAGAGGTGTCTTGTGAGAAACCACGTGTGTTTAGTGCTGCTCTGTTTTCCTCTCTTCCCCCCGCTCCATCTCTGCTCTGCCAAGCTGCCTTGTACGCTTTCATTACAAAGTAATTACAGATTTGCATAAATGAAGACGCCTAGCTTGTGACTACCAGGAATATATGGGTTTGGGGCTCATCTTTTCCATCTTGAAAGCTTCCATGTGCTTTCTAGTGTAAACTCATAGAATCCCAGAGTGGTTTGTGTTGGAAGAGACCTTAAAGCTCCTCCAGTTCCAACCCCTGCCACGGGCAGGGACACCTTCCACTAGAGCAGGTTGCTCCAAGCCCCTGTGTCCAACCTGGCCTTGAACACTGCCAGGGATGGGGCAGCCACAGCTTCCCTGGGCACCCTGTGCCAGCGCCTCAGCACCCTCACAGGGAAGAGCTTCTGCCTAAGAGCTCATCTCAGTCTCCCCTCTGGCAGGTTCAAGCCATTCCCCTTGTCCTGTCCCTCCATCCCTTGTCCAAAGCCCCTCTCCAGGTTTCCTGGAGCCCCTTTAGGCCCTGGAGCTGCTCTAAGGTGTCCCCTTCAGGAGCCTTCTCTTCTCCAGCTGCCCCAGCCCAGCTCTCTCAGCCTGGCTCCAGAGCAGAGCTGCTCCAGCCCTCGCAGCAGCTCGGGGGCCTCCTCTGGCCTCGCTCCAGCAGCTCCATGTCCCTCTTGTGCTGTTCCCCAGAGCTGGATCAGGGCTGCAGGGGGGGTCTCCCCAGAGCACAGCAGAGGGGCAGGATCCCCTCCCTGAGCTGCTGCTCCTGCTCTGGGGGTGCACCCACCACACGGTTGGCAACTAACTCATGTTAGATCTTTGCCTAAAAGATGATGAAGTGAGTCCTTGCTGGTTTATCTGTTGGCATTATGTATTTTGTGCTGGACAGTGAGGCTTTTGTCACTAGACCATTGAAGCATTGATTGCCAGGAGGAAACCCGTGTTGTTCTGTATTTGACATGGTTTGTCTCCTAGAAGATCCTGCTCAGAAGCATTTGGGAACATCTCAAGCTCAGCAGGTCCTTGCAAAGAGGTTGAGATACAACCTTTGCATCTGCCAGCTCTAACTTCTTAGAGGGGTTTTGAGATCGTTCATGCTTTAAACATGTGGGTATGTCCTGCAGAGTTCTTCTGGGAGAGGTGGGATTTAGGGCATGAGATGTGGAGGGAACAAGTGCCCTGCATGTAGATGCTTCAGACAGATTTATTTGGTAAACTCTGAGATGGCTCATGGAAGTGACACAGATGCTTGAAAGCACAAGAAAACAAAGATCTAGAAGCCTGATGTGTCTATCGACTTGATTTAGTAATTTGGGGGGAAAAGCAGGCAATTTGTCACATATGAATCAAACCTTTTACACTTCTCTCATGAATAATTTTCAGTGTCTCTATTATCCTTGAGCCTTATCAGCTTTGTGTAATTTCTGTCTGACTCACTGAATTACTTCATCCTCTGCAACGACTTTCTTGTCTCAAACTTCCACTCAAGACAGCAACAGTAGTTTATATCATAATCTACATATATTTACATCTCTCCTATTTTTATATAGGAAATTCCTGTATTATATATATAGGAGACTTATTATTCATATATATATTCCTATATTCATATATATACAGGAAATTTCTATTATATAGGAAACATTATTTCCTATGTAAGAAACCTATTATAAGGTTTGCATCTGTCCTTTGGTATCCTTCTGTTTTCCTGCGTGCTTTATGGGATGCAGGAGGGAGCATCCTCTCGTAGTGTGTTGTTAAAGTGTCTAAACCATGAAGTTCCTTGGAGAAAGGGTTTAAGGCTAATACAGTTATGAAATTTAACCCCCACATCAGAACTTATTAACTCTTTGTCAATCATTTCACCTGGATTTTTCTCACAGGAGAAGGATCTACTTGCTTTTGGGTGCTTGTCCAGTGTCTTGGAGGCAGAGATAAATTTTATTCTTTCATATAAAGATATGGACTTGGAATCCCACATCTCTTTTTCCTGGTGGGCATCTTAATACCATGTTACCAGGGCACTGTGTGATAACTGCTCTGCAGACAGGATGCTTCAACTGTTCCACTATTCACAGACAAATTGGTCTTATCCTGCCTATTCACAGACAAACTGGTCTTATCCTGCCATCATGTGAGACAAAGACACAAGTTTTACAAATCTTTAAAGAAGAGAAGATCAATTCTTACTACACTTTGTTCAAAAGTTTCTCTTGATGATGGCATAACACGTCTGAGAGTGAGTCAGTGTTTTAAGATCCCTGTTTCACTGCCAGCACCTCTGCTGTTACAGATGTGATTCATTCCTATGTGCCTCTAGGGGGAATCGCTGTCAATGAGGTTTAGATACCTAACGGTGAATGATTCTGTCCTGGAAAGTAAACGTGTGTGTGCTCCAAGAACTGCACTTGTTTCTCCAGTGCAAAGCAACACATTGTGTCCTATAATGAAATGAATCAACAGGGGACTTTGGAATAATAGGATGGAATTATCATAGAATCCCAGCCTGGTTTGGGTTGAAGGGAGCTTAAAGCTCCTCCAGCTCCAACCCCTGCCCCGGGCAGGGACACCTTCCACTAGAGCAGGTTGCTCCAAGCCCCTGTGTCCAACCTGGCCTTGAACACTGCCAGGGATGGGGCAGCCACAGCTTCTCTGGGCACCCTGTGCCAGCACCTCAGCACCCTCACAGGGAAGAGCTTCTGCCTCAGAGCTCATCTCAATCTCCCCTCGGGCAGGTTCAAGCCATTCCCCTTGGCCTGTCCCTACATCCCTTGTCCAAAGTCCCTCTCCAGGTTTCCTGGAGCCCCTTTAGGCCCTGGAGCTGCTCTAAGGTGTCCCCTTCAGGAGCCTTCTCTTCTCCAGCTGCCCCAGCCCAGCTCTCTCAGCCTGGCTCCATGGCAGAATTATCCTGCTGTAAAGATGTGTCCCTGGGTTTATCTTTATTAAATGAATACAGTAACATTTGCATCAGTCTTGAGAGGAAATCTAAGCGTGCAGCTGCGCGGGGATTTCAGCAGAGGAGGAACATACATGGAATTACCCAGTTGTGTTTGGTAACAGTATGTGCAGTAAGTTTTAATGTCTATTCAATGTCTTCTTCTTCTAATGTCTTCTTCCTTCTGGTTATAATGCAACTCTTTTACTTTTTGTTGTTGTTGATTCTGCAGCTAGAAGTTCAGTTTGTTAATTTCTTTGATGCTCGTTCATTGTATTGGTCAAGGTGCAGCACTGTGATACGTGTACAACCACAGGAAATGTGAATCTTCCAGGGGAAAGAACATGTATTTTGCCCAGGACATGTTTAATCACCACCTCTGCTATCATTAGGTTGCAGTGGAGGTTGCAGAGAGCATTTCTGTCGGTGCACAAGAAGTAAAGTTTAATTTTGCTGGTAGTCCTAATGCAGCAGCAAGCTTTGGGTTGCCTGATGAATCTTGGATGCTGGGAAAGAGCTGCAGAGAGATTAAGTGCAAAGGATTCTTGCAGCAGCGAGCATGAAGTATTGAGAACATCCACTCATGGAGACAGAGCCCAACTTTGCATTTCCTTCATTATGAAAACTGACTTTTCACTTCTGGTGGTCATTAAATGGTTTAGAAAAACTTCTGATGTATACATACGCATGTGATTTGGTTTTAAATAGAATAATAATAATTGATTTTTCTGTAGCAGTTCTGTATTTAGGCTCTTTCACCTCTTCAAATATCAACTGTTTGACCTGGTATGAATCAAATTGGATGGATGAGAAGGGAAAAAAACAAAGGAAAATGTTGAAACCCATGCTAAAAGCCAGCAGGAGCCCTGCTGTCCTCAGAAATGACAACTAGAACCTGGTAGAACCAAAGCTGAATTTCTAACACCTTTTCTAGCTCTTTCTGATGCACAATCACTCAGTTTGCACCAAGTAGCTAATGTTGGTGTGCTTCAGATGTCTGCATCTTTGTTCCGATCTGGAAACCTCAGAAAAGTACCCCTGTTTAGATCATGTTGTCTCTGACCTGTCACTGTTGAGGCAGATGGCTGTAGTGTTTTCCCTCGCTACAGGAGGAAAATAACTTGTGGTTTGGGGTTTTTTTGCTCTTGAGCAGGAAGTTTGCAGGTTTTTCTACAAGCCCAGAAGAGGTTTGGTTGCAGTACTACCTGCCATCATCCATATAGATATGGATATGAAGCTGTGTGGGAGATTATAGATGGATATGTAAGAGGTCAGAGTACTCTCGTTGTATGCAGACACAGTGGTTATATGACTGTATGTGACTGGTGGAAGGGAAGGAATTGCTTTAATGTTGAATTTTTAAAATAAATAAGCCTTAAAGCTTAAATAACATTAAGTACTTCTGTTCTGTCGGAGAAACTTCCCCCACAGTTACATGTTTCTTGCTCACAGTCCATTTCAAAGCACACACACAAGTCACTGAAGTCTTCTCACACGCTCTGCAAAAACACTTGGGGCTTGGTATTTGATGGTATTTTGTTGTTCCTCAATGTGTAACTCTTTGAAAGGCTCCTGGACCTTTGTTATTTTTATAATGCTTCAAGGGAGAGAGTCTGAGGGGAAATGTGGAGGCTGAGAGAAAATAAATTCCTTATTGTTTGTGTTCATAAAAAGACACTCTCCAAAATATGTTCCACAAAGGGAGAGGCCCTAAGAAGTGGGGATGCTGTGCTGAGGCTGGGAACATTGTCTTTGGTCACAGGCCTGCTAAACCAGAGTGGATTCCTTTGAATGCAGACTGGCAGGGGCCAATGTCATAGGCCCAGTGATTAAGTATGAATTTGATAACATGGAAAAGGTGAAAAGCTCAGAAGCTTGATCAAGGTACAGATGCAGCAGCAAAGGAAGGAAAATCATGAGTCAGTTTGCTTAACATCCTGGATGTCTGTATACTAATGAATAAAGTATGGAGAAGCTGAAGAGTCAAAATTATAACTGCACTGGCAAAATAGAAACTTCATGAGAGAGTTCTGATGTGAAAGATGCATTCAGAGAGGTCTGAAGGTATGGGAGGAATGGAGCCTTTATCACAAGGATGCATATGACTTTCGTGGAGATCCAGCACATCAAGGAGGTGAAATAACTGAAGGTCTTGGAGCAAAGATATGAAGAAAAGATCAAAGTAAGTGTTTATTGGATATTGACAAGGAAGTCACAGAATCATAGAATGGCTTGGGTTGGAAAGGACCTTAAGATCATCCAGTTCCAACCCCCTGCCATGGGCAGGGACATCTTCCACTAGACCATGTCACTCAAGGCTCTGTCCAACCTGGCCTTGAACACCGCCAGGGATGGAGCATTCACAGCTTCCTTGGGCAACCCATTCCAGTCCTTATATGCAATCTAAACTTCCCCTGTTTCAGTTTGAACCCATCACCCCTTGTCCTACCACTACAGTCCCTACTGAATTGTCCCTCCCCATCATCCTTATAGGCCCCCTTCAGACACTGGAAACTGCTCTGAGGTCTCCACACAGCTTCTCTTCTGAGGACCTTTTTAACCAGAGCTGGTTAACATCCTCAGAGAAGACTCTTCTAGATTTTAGGGGTTTTCCCTAAAAAAACCCCAAACCCCTAAATTTTTAAATAAAAAGCCCATAAATCTCAAGGGATTGAGAATGTGAAGGTTTAAGGAAACAGAACAGAGACAAAAGTATTTAAGAAGGAAAACTTCAATAACCAAGTTATGGTGAATATCCAATGGAAAGTCAGTCTAGGTGAAGAGTTGTCCAGAAGATTTGGTATTTTCTTAGAAAAAATATCCATGAAAGGCTGGAAAGCTGCTCCAATGTGAATTAAAGGTAGGAGAGTTAGTAGAGGAGTAAATAGTATTTTCCTCAGTAAAATGCAACTTCAGTTGGAATTGAAATCTGGGGTGAGTTACAAGAGGACTTGCAGAAGAATAATACAAGAATCTAGGGGTAAATCTGAAAGACAAAAGACAGAGCAGGTAGAATCAAAAGGGTGTCCCTCAGGGTGACCAAGAAAACGTTTTGGGTGCTGAGGGGAATTCCTACACATACAGAAAACTTCTAACTTCATAGTATATTATGTTTAGTAATGTTGTTGATGCTGTCTTGTGACTCTCTTGAGCGAGCTAGGGAGGTCTTGTCTCCAATAAATGACTGTAAAGTGTTCAGTTGGGTGGAAAGGAACTTTCCAAAGGAAAAAAGAGCTGTCCACAAGCCACAGATTGGCAGAATGTACGTGGGGTGGTTGTTCAGGGTTACACCTGTAGTCTAGCACTGTTGGGTATTTTCAGTAAGTCCTGAATAGTTAAAAAGTACATGTTATATTACATCCTTGGATAACAAAATGTTGCAAATGCTTTAGAGAACAAGCTCAGAATTTAAAGAGATCTTGACAAACTGCTGAAGTGGTCTGAAATAAATAGGCTGTAATTCAATACAGTGCAAAGCACTTCACTGAGGCATAATCAGCCGCACAAAGCGGAGCTCTGCAGGAAGGATCTGAGGGTTGGGGAGATGTGCAAACCAAGCCTAAGTCAACACGGGCGCACTGCTGGGAAGGTAAAAAGTAAACATGCTTCTGGGATGTGTAAACAGGGTGCTCTCATGTAAAGAGAGAGATAGTTCTTCCCCCTAAAGAGCACTACCAAGACTTTGGTTGGAGCACTTTGGGCATTGCTCTTCAGACTAGGGAGTGAGCAGCAGGAGTAAGTCCAAAGGAGATGAGTTCACTTCAGCAGATCTCCAGAAAAGATGATCTATAAAGGAAGACTGAAAGAAATGGAACTTTAGTTGATGCAAAGGATGACCCATATAAGGCAGTGACATAACATACATCAGGACTTCTGAAAGGAGGAATTACCTGTCTTTTGACTTCCCCAGGTGTATGGAGAAGTAAGAGGATTAAACTTCAGGAAGATTTAGTTTAGATATTAAGGGAGGGAAAAAAGAAATAAATGTGCACTGGTTACATAGGGGATATAGAGGATTTTTGGTCCTGGTCCACTGAACGTGGAGAAGTGAAAGAAAACTTAAATCTGTCAAATGTTTGTCTCAAGATGTTCTAACCTACATGGGAAGTTATGTTCTAGTGGTTCCTCTCTGGATCCCACCTAGCAGAGACTTGGCAGACGAGACAGCTCGTGACATGTTTTGTTAACACCATGAAAGTCTGGGGTACGCAAACTTCAGTGTCTTCCTAACCTCAGACACGAATCATGTGTAGCCAGATTTCCCAAACTGATGTATCAGAACACAGACATAATTTAAAATCGAATTTATCAGTTAGAGATGGTGGTTATTTTAGTACGGATTGAAACTGGCTGATGCTACTTGGAGGAAACGGCTCATGAATCACGGAAAGTTGCTAAATTAAAGCCCATCAGTAGGTTTGTTTATACAGCCGTGGCAGAGCTATTTACACAATACAAGATAGTTTGATACCACCTTTAAGTCTGTTTATGAGAAGAGCTTGCAATAGATAAATACCAATATTTTTCTTCATAGCTTATGAAGCAGAGATGCTGCGTTTGCATTTATGTTAAACCAATATTGCTGAAAAGACATTGTAAGAAAAACCTCAGTTGCACATATCTGGGACTTAATCAGTCTCCGGTACACTGGTTCTAAGCTCTTTTCTAGCAGGGCTCAGTCCTCACTTTAAGTGCCTTGATACAATTTCTGGGGTGTATGTTTTTAATTGGAAGTTCCTTTTAAATATGTGGTATTGCTTTACGAATGCATCAGCTGTTTTCTCAGAGCTCCTTATCCACTGGGGCAAACGCTGAAGTGCAAAAGGATCACTCACTGCTTGTGGAGTAAAATGGGACTTTTATCCACTACTCTTGAAAAGAAGAGCCAGCAGGTAATGGATACATGCATTTAGAGATAGGACAAGGGGAAATGGCTTTGACTTGCCAGAGATTGAGATGAGCTCTGAGGCAGAAGCTCTTCCCTGTGAGGGTGCTGTGGTGCTGGCACAGGGTGCCCAGAGAAGCTGTGGCTGCCCCATCCCTGGCAGTGTTCAAGGCCAGCTTGGACACAGGGGCTTGGAGCAACCTGCTCTAGTGGAAGGTGTCCCTGCCCATGGCAGGGGCTGGAGCTGGATGAGCTTTAAGGTCCCTTCCAACCCAAACCACTCTGGGATTCTGTGATTTTTTTGTGAGATCTTTGAGATTTGAATGAATTAACCTCATTAAGAGAAAATAACCCGTAGAAGGGAACACCAGCAAGTCTGGAAAACAGTGTAGAAGTGAGGAAGCAGATCAAGTGTAGCTTCATTTCAAGCAGCAGTGTGGTGAAAGATGTATTCAAACAGAGAGGGAGAGATAATTGACTGACTGTAAGAATTTAAATGGGTGAGTGTGGGAAGGGGAGTTGTACTGAGTGGTCTGAAATGTGGGTGAAGTGGGTGGTCACTCAAAAAGATGCAAAGAAACATGAGGCCTGAACTAGTATATTTCACTGAGTTTTGTTTTTACCAGAGGCACAAACCTGTATAATCATTCTTTTAATAAACTTATTATACACTCCGTTTCTTTTCTTGTCCTGTTATTCCCATTGGAAATTGTTCCAGAAATGAGTCTTCTACTGGCCGAGACTCAGATTTTAACAACAGGCTTAAAAGTTTCTGTGCAGGTTTATAATCATCTGACTTAGTGCCAGTATTGTCCTTTGCTTTGAATAGTTCATAATTCTCTCTCCCTGGGGTTTACTCCCCAAGTGTTCAACCCTCCCACCACCAACTTGTTCTGAAGTCTTGTACGTTTTAGATATTATCACACCCTGGGTTGGGTTCTTTTGTTGTTTAGTTCGGGGGGTTTGTCCTTAATTTTTATTGTACTACTACTTAGCAGATTTGGTTAAAATACTGGTGCCTGGGTCTTGCAATTTTATGGGCTAATCTGTCATAACTCCATTTTCATATATTAAACTCTTTCAGTGTTCTTCCTACTGTGCCTATAGCAATTCTAGTTTCCTTGCTCCTCTGTTATCCTTCATGCTCCTGACACTGTGTTCAACATTGTTATCTTCATGGCAAACGGAATAGATTCTTTATCTGTGTTGGTGTTGTAGCAAACCTGTAATCTCTGCTTCTGCTGTTTGGTTTAGTATTTGTTCCAAGTCTCCTTTGGTCAGGTTTCTTGCCATATCTATAGTGACACCTGGCATGTGCTGGTTTGGGCTGGGCTGGAGTTAGTTTTCTTTGTAGTAGCTACTATGGGGCCATGTTTTGGATTTGTACTGAAAACAGTGTTGATAACAGGGATGTTTTTTTACTGCTGAGCAGCGCTTACACATAGTCAAGACCTTTTCTGCTCCCCACTCCACCCCACCAGCGGGTGGCTGGGGGTGCAACAACGAGCTGGGAGGGGAGACAGCCGGGATAGCTGATCCCAAGTGCCTAAAGGGATGTTCCAGACCATAGGACATCATGCTTAACAATAAACTGGTGGGAAGGTTGGTGAGGAGGCTGCTGCTTGGGGTTGGGATGGGCATCGGTTGGTTGGTGGCGAGCAATTGCTCTCATTTGCATCCTTTGTCTTTCTTGGGTTTTATTTCTCTCCCTCTGATGTTCTCTTTTTCATTGCAATTATTGTCATAATCCTTTTATTCTAATTATTAAAATGTTCTTCTCTCAACCCATGAAACTTCTCACTTTTACCCTCCAATTCTCTTCCCCCCCATCCCACTGTGGGGAGCGAGCAAGTGGCTGCATGGGGCTTGTTGCTGGCTGGGGTTAAACCACAATGAGTTACAGACAAGGTACTCGTGGTGTGTGTTCTACTGTGGGCCTGATCCAAGCAGGAAATTCACCTGTGTGAGAAGAAAGAACAAACCTACAAGGAAGTGGCATTTTTTTCTCTTAGTAACTGGAATTCTGACTTCCATGCGAAGGATGGAGAAGTACAGATTGCTCTGGTGTAGTCACTCATTCTAGAACCATTTTGTATCACCTGGGGATGTTCTCTTTTCCAGCTGCAGACCTGCTCTTCATTAATACCCGAAAACCCCATTTTAACAATTCAAGTCAGGATTGAAATTTACTTCTAGTTATTAATGTTGGCTGCCCCATTTCTTCAGTACGGGTCAGGACCTTTAAGTTAAAATCTTCATGATAACAATCCAGGTATAGTTGGTGTTAAAACATTAGCTATGGAAGAGTAGTATAGCCAAGAGATGAAAATAGTCTCCCTGTATCCAGCTTGTTCACAGAAATACATAGTTTTAAAAATAATAGGAAATAATTATCCGTGTCAATATGTTGTCGTAACTAAATTGTGCAGCCCTGCTTGATGTGCTGTTGAACTGTATCTGAATCAGATTCGTTTTTAAACACTGACCTTTGTCCTTCTGCTGACAAGTAGGAACATCTGTGATCTGAATAGTAATCCATAGCATTTGTTGATAATTCTGTGAAAATTCAGAGATCCTTGGGACCCAATGAATAGGTTTAATACACAGAAACCATTCCCTTTGCTTCTGATTTATGTCACCTTTTACGTTAATAATTGGCTATTTTGTACAGCCTCCATTGGTAAAACCCTTCACCGGGATGTTTAAGCTCAACATTAATTAAATTCTTAAGAAATGTTTGTGTGGATCCAGACAGCACCGATTTATTCCTGAAAGCTGGAGAAGAAACCTGGAGAGGGGCTTTGGAGAAGGGATGTAGGGACAGGACAAGGGCAATGGCTTGAACCTGCCAGAGGGGAGATTGAGATGAGCTCTTGGGCAGAAGCTCTTCCCTGTGAGGGTGCTGAGGCGCTGGCACAGGGTGCCCAGAGAAGCTGTGGCTGCCCCATCCCTGGCAGTGTTCAAGGCCAGGTTGGACACAGGGGCTTGGAGCAACCTGCTCTAGTGGAAGGTGTCCCTGCCCGTGGCAGGGGTTGGAGCTGGAGGAGCTTTAAGGTCCCTCCCAAAGCACGGCCCCGCTTCCCTCGCTGGGATATGTGGAAACTTTCCACCTGCTCAGTATGAAGGCACTTAATTACCTGTAGGCTTTACTAAGAGAGAAGTTGACCGCCTGCGGTGTAACTTCTCAGGTCGATGCACCACAGCTTCACCCCGCTGGCTGTGAAGGAAGGGATGGCGGCTGGCTCTGCACAGGGTTTGGGCTGCGGGGTGACACGGGCTCTAACGCGTCCCCGTACCCCCATACTGCGAGTGAGGAGCGCCCGGCCCCGGCCCCG